>NC_059455.1:41731484-41886484 GCF_905237065.1 Salmo salar | reverse complement strand
GAAGTCGATTGGGGGCTCTGGTGGAAAGGGGCAAGTGTGTTGAGCCATGGGACAAATCTTAGTGCAGGGGTGGCAGTCCTTTTTGTACCGGGTCTATCTGTAAAAATTTGCTCCTCAAAATTGGGGTGTAGGGTAGGCTGGTTGTTGTAAAAGCAGAAATTAACAACAGGTGTTTTGTCCTTATAAATGTGTATGCCCCTAACACAGGGAGAGAGATGGTGCTTCTGTTTGGGTGTCTTAGACAGGAACACTCTAATTTTTGGTGACTTTAATATTCACATGAAAGTCCACAGACCCACTCCAAAAGGCTTGCGGAGCCATCATCGACTCAGTGGGTTTTGTCCAACATGTCTCTGGACCTACTCACTGCCACAGTGGATCTTAATGTTTTTCCTCATAATCCTGGACTATCGGACCACCATTTTATTACGTTTGCAATCGCAACAAATAATCTGCTCAGACCCCAACCAAGGAGCATCAAAAGTCGTGCTATAAATTCTCAGACAACCCAAAGATTCCTTGATGCCCTTCCAGACTCCCTCTGCCTACCCAAGGACGTCAGAGGACAAATATCAGTTAACCACCTAACTGAGGAACTCAATTTAACCTTGCGCAATACCCTAGATGCAGTTACACTCCTAAAAACTAAAAACATTTGTCATAAGAAACTAGCTCCCTGGTATACAGAAAATACACGAGCTCTGAAGCAAGCTTCCAGAAAATTGGAACGGAAATGGCGCCACACCAAACTGGAAGTCTTCCGACTAGCTTGGAAAGACACTACCGTGCAGTATCGAAGAGCCCTCACTGCTGCTCGATCATCCTATTTTTCCAACTTAACTGAGGAAAATAAGAACAATCCAAAATGTATTTTTGATACTGTCGCAAAGCTAACTAAAAAGCAGCATTCCCCAAGAGAGGATGGCTTTCACTTTAGCAGTAATAAATTCATGAACTTCTTTGAGGAAAAGATCATGATCATTAGAAAGCAAATTACAGACTCCTCTTTAAATCTGCGTATTCCTCCAAAGCTCCATTGTCCTGAGTCTGCACAACTCTGCCAGGACCTAGGATCAAGGGAGACCCTCAAGTGTTTTAGTACTATATCTCTTGACACAATGTTGAAAATAATTATGGCCTCTAAACCTTCAAGCTGCATTCTGGACCCTATTTCAACTAAACTACTGAAAGAGCTGCTTCCTGTGCTTGGCCCTCCTATGTTGAACATAATAAACGGCTCTCTATCCACCGGATCTGTACCAAACTCACTAAAAGTGGCAGTAATAAAGCCTCTCTTGAAAAAGCCAAACCTTGACCCAGAAAATATAAAATACTATAGGCCTACATCGAATCTTCCATTCCTCTAAAAAATGTAATTTAAAAAAAGCTGTTGCGCAGCAACTCACTGCCTTCCTGAAGACAAATAATGTATACGAAACGCTTCAGTCTGGTTTTAGACCCCATCATAGCACTGAGACTGCATTTGTGAAGGTGGTAAATTACCTTTTAATGGCGTCAGACCGAGGCTGTGCATCTGTCCTTGTGCTCCTAGACCTTAGTGCTGCTTTTGATACCATCGATCACCACATTCTTTTGGAGAGATTGGAACCCCAATTTGGTCTACACGGACAAGTTCTGGCCTGGTTTAGATCTTATGTGTCGGAAAGATATCAGTTTGTCTCTGTGAATGGTTTGTCCTCTGACAAATCAACTGTAAAATTCGGTGTCCCTCAAGGTTCCGTTTTAGGACCACTATTGTTTTCACTATATATTTTACCTCTTGGGGATGTCATTCGAAAAAATAATGTTAAATTTCACTGCTATGCGGATGACACACAGCTGTACATTTCAATGAAACATGGTGAAGCCCCAAAATTGCCCTCGCTAGAAGCCTGTGTTTCAGACATAAGGAAGTGGATGGCTGCAAACTTTCTACTTTTAAACTCGGACAAAACAGAGATGCTTGTTCTAGGTCCCAAGAAACAAAGAGATCTTCTGTTGAATCTGACAATTCATCTTTATGGTTGTACAGTCGTCTCAAATAAAACTGTGAAGGACCTCAGCGTTACTCTGGACCCTGATCTCTCTTTTGAAGAACATATCAAGACTGTTTCAAGGACAGCTTTTTTCCATCTACGTAACATTGCAAAAATCAGAAACTTTCTGTCCAAAAATGATGCAGAAAAATTAATTAATGCTTTTGTTACTTCTAGGTTGGACTACTGCAATGCTCTACTTTCCGGCTACGCGGATAAAGCACTAAATAAACTTCAGTTAGTGCTAAATACGGCTGCTAGAATCCTGACTAGAACCAAAAAATGTGATCATATTACTCCAGTGCTAGCCTCCCTACACTGGCTTCCTGTTAAGGCAAGGGCTGATTTCAAGGTTTTACTGCTAACCTACAAAGCATTACACGGGCTTGCTCCTACCTATCTTTCCGATTTGGTCCTGCCATACATACCTACACGTACGTTACGGTCACAAGACGCAGGCCTCCTAATTGTCCCTAGAATTTCTAAGCAAACAGCTGGAGGCAGGGCTTTCTCTTATAGAGCTCCATTTTTATGGAATGTTCTGCCTACCCATGTGAGAGACGCAGACTCGGTCTCACCCTTTAAGTCTTTACTGAAGACTCATCTCTTCAGTAGGTCATATGATTGAGTGTAGTCTGGCCCAGGAGTGTGAAGGTGAACGGAAAGGCTCTGGAGCAACAAACCGCCCTTGCTGTCTCTGCCTGGCCGGTTCCCCTCTCTCCACTGGGATTCTCTGCCTCTAACCCTATTACAGGGGCTGAGTCACTGGCTTACTGGTGCTCTTCCATGCCGTCCCTAGGAGGGGTGCGTCACTTGAGTGGGTTGAGTCACTGACGTGGTCTTCTTGTCTGGGTTGGTGCCCCCCCTTGGGTTGTGCCGTGGCGGAGATCTTTGTGGGCTATACTCGGCCTTGTCTCAGGATGGTAAGTTGGTGGTTGAAGGTATCCCTCTAGTGGTGTGGGGGCTGTGCTTTGGAAAAGTGGGTGGGGTTATATCCTGCCTGTTTGGCCCTGTTCGGGGGTATCATCGGATGGGGCAACAGTGTCTCCTGACCCCTCCTGTCTCAGCCTCCAGTATTTATGCTGCAGTAGTTTATGTGTCGGGGGGCTAGGGTCAGTCTGTTATATCTGGAGTATTTCTCCTGTCTTATCCGGTGTCCTGTGTGAATTTAAGTTTGCTCTCTCTAATTCTCTCTTTCTTTCTTTCTTTCTTTCTCTCTCTCTCTCGGAGGACCTGAGCCCTAGGACCATGCCTCAGGACGACCTGGCATGATGACTCCTTGCTGTCCCCAGTCCACCTGGCCGTGCTTCTGCTCCAGTTTCAACTGCTCTGCCTGTGGCTATGGAACCCTGACCTGTTCACCGGACGTGCTACCTGTCCCAGACCTGCTGTTTTCAACTCTCTAGAGACAGCAGGAGCGATAGAGATACTCTCAATGATCGGCTATGAAAAGCCAACTGACATTTACTCTTGAGATGCTGACCTGTTGCACCCTCGACAACTACTGTGATTATTACTATTTGACCATGCTGGTCATTTATGAACATTTGAACATCTTGGCCATGTTCTGTTATAATCTCCACCCGGCGTAGCCAGAAGAGGACTGGCCACCCCTCATAGCCTGGTTCCTCTCTAGGTTTCTTCCTAGGTTTTGGCCTTTCTAGGGAGTTTTTCCTAGCCACCGTGCTTCTACACCTGCATATTGCTTGCTGTTTGGGGTTTTAGGCTGGGTTTCTGTACAGCACTTTGAGATATCAGCTGATGTAAGAAGAGTTATATAAATAAATGTGATTTGATTTGAACACTCACAGGTAGTGCCTGAGAAGACGCTGGTGGTTGGTGGGGACTGGAACTGTACAATGGATTTTATGAAAGACAGAAATGGGGAAGAGCCTCATTCTGGGTCAGTGGGAGTGTTAAGGGACATCATTAATCAGTTTGACCTAGTGGATGTTTGGAGAACTAGACATCAACACAAGACAGTATAACTGTTTTTACATTTTATTTCATTTCACCTTTATTTAACCAGGTAGGCTAGTTGAGAACAAGTTCTCATTTGCAACTGCGACCTGGCCAAGATAAAGCATAGCAATTCGACACATACAACAACACAGAGTTACACATGGAATAAACAAAACATACAGTCAATAATACAGTAGAAAAAAGAAAACAAAAAGTCTATATACAGTGAGTGCAAATGAGGTAAGATAAGGGAGTTAAGGCAATAAATAGGCCAAGGTGGCGAAGTAATTACAATATAGCAATTAAACACTGGAATGGTAGATGTGCAGAAGATGAATGTGCAAGTAGAGATACTGGGGTGCAAAGGAGCAAGATAAATAAATAAATACAGTAGGGGATGAGGTAGATAGATGGGCTGTTTACAGATGGGCTATGTACAGGTGCAGTGACCTGTGAGCTGCTCTGACAGCTGGTGCTTAAAGTTAGTGAGGGAGATATGAGTCTCCAGCTTCAGTTATTTTTTTAGTTCGTTCCAGTCATTGGCAGCAGAGAACTGGAAGGAAAGGCGGCCAAAGGAGGAATTGGCTTTGGGGGTGAGCAGTGAGATATACCTGCTGGAGCACGTTCTATGAGTGGGTGCTGCTATGGTGACCAGTGAGCTGAGATAAGGTGGGGCTTTACCTAGCAGAGACTTGTAGATAACCTGTAGCCAGTGGGTTTGGCGATGAGTATGAAGCGAGGGCCAACCAACGAGAGCGTATAGGTTGCAGTGGTGAGTGTATGGGGCTTTGGTGACAAAACGGATGGCACTGTGATCGACTGCATCCAATTTGTTGAGTAGTGTTGGAGGCTAATTTATTGATGACATCGCCGAAGTCTAGGATCAGTAGGATGGTCAGTAGGATGGTCATACGAGGGTATGTTTGGCAGCATGAGTGAAGGATGCTTTGTTGCGATATAGGAAGCTGATTCTAGATTTAATTTTGGATTGGAGATGCTTAATGTGAGTCTGGAAGGAGAGTTTACAGTCTAACCAGACACCTAGGTATTTGTAGTTGTCCACGTATTCTAAGTCTGAGCCGTCCAGAGTAGTGATGCTGGACGGGCGGGCAGGTGCGGGCAGTGATCGATTGAATAGCATGCATTTAGTTTTACTTGCATTTAAGAGCAGTTGGAGGCCACGGAAGGAGAGTTGTATGGCATTGAAGCTCGTCTGGAGGTTAGTTAACACAGTGTCCAAAGAGGGGCCAGAAGTATACAGAATGGTGTCATCTGCATGGAGGTGATCAGAGAATCACCAGCAGCAAGAGCGACATCATTGATGTATACAGAGAAGAGAGTTGGCCCGAGAATTGAACCCTGTGGCACCCCCATAGAGACTGCCAGAGGTCCGGACAACAGGCCCTCTGATTTGACACACTGAACTCTATCAGAGAAGTACTTGGTAAACCAGGCGAGGCAATCATTTGAGAAACCAAGGCTGTCGAGTCTGCCAATAAGAATGTGGCGATTGACAGAGTCGAAAGCCTTGGCCAGGTCGATGAATACGGCTGCACAGTAATGTCTCTTATCGATGCCGGTTATGATATCGTTTAGGACCTTGAGCGTGGCTGAGGTGCACCCATGACCAGCTCTGAAACCAGATTGCATAGCGGAGAAGGTACGGTGGGATTCGAAATGGTCGGTAATCTGTTTGTTAACTTGGCTTTTGAAGACCTTAGAAAGACAGGGTAGGATAGATATAGGTCTGTAGAACATTGGGTCTAGAGTGTCACCCCCTTTGAAGAGGGGGATGACCGCGGCAGCTTTCCAATCTTTGGGAATCTCAGACGATACGAAAGAGAGGTTGAACAGGCTAGTAATAGGGGTTGCAACAATTTCAGCAGATAATTTTAGAAAGAGAGGGTCCAGATGGTCTAGACCGGATGATTTGTAGGGGTCCAGATTTTGCAGCTCTTTCAGAACATCAGCTTTCTGGATTTGGGTGAAGAAGAAATGGTGGGGGCTTGGGCGGGTTGCTGTGGAGGGTGCGGGGCAGTTGACCGGGGTAGGGGTAGCCAGGTGGAAAGCATGGCCAGCCATAGAGAAATGCTTATTGAAATTCTCAATTATAGTGGATTTCTCGGTGGTAACAGTGTTTCCTAGCCTCAGAGCAGTGGGCAGCTGGGAGGAGGTGCTCTTATTCTCCATGGACTTTACAGTGTCCCAGAACCTTTTTGAGTTTGTACTACAGGATGCACATTTCTGTTTGAAAAAGATAGCCTTAGCTTTCCTAACTGCCTGTGTATATTGTTCCTAACTTCCCTGAAAAGTTGCATATCACGGGGGCTATTCAATGCTAATGCAGAACATGGGTGAAGGTATTTGGGGCTAGAGTGAGTGCAGCCCGACTTGATCGGTTTTACATTGTTACGAACCGGCTCTGAGTTCGCAACAAAAGGGAGACAACGTGGAGACAAGGAGTATCAAAATATATATTTATTAACTAAAGTAACTAAATAATTAACAATGGCGTGTGTAATCAGTAATCAGTAGTGTAAATGAGTGTTTTGCATACCTGAATGTAATAATGCAGGGTGTTGAAAGGTGCCAAAGCAAATAACCAAAAAGCCACAAAACTACACAACCAAAATCAACAAAGTGTCTGCATGGAGAGAGTCCTCTCTCAATGACTGTGGAAGAGGTCTCTTTATCCTGGGACACAGCCGGGCCCAGGTGCTTCCCATTTAGCTGACGACCCTTCCAACTCCGCCCACCGGCATCCTAACAAGGAAACAAGAACAGAGAGAATACGGCAGACAGAGTGGGAGGGTCGGCACAACATGTCCAGGAATCAGAGCAATAGGCTGTTGGGTGCTACCATTCTCCCAGTGGGGTTTTCAGATCACCACATAACCATGGCTCGGCTGTCTATTTCACCAGGGCCTCAGCAATCATCCTATTGGAAGTTTAACTTCTTTGGGATAGGGGGCAGTATTTTCACGGCCGGATAAAAAAACGTACCCGATTTAATCTGGTTACTACTCCTGCCCAGAAACTACAATATGCATACAATTAGTAGATTTGGATAGAAAACACTCAAAAGTTTCTAAAACTGTTTGAATGGTGTCTGTGAGTATAACAGAACTCATATGGCAGGCCAAAACCTGAGAAGACTTCATACAGGAAGTGCCCTGTCTGACAATTTGTTGTCCTTCTGTTGCATCTCTATCGAAAATACAGCATCTGTGCTCTAACGTGACATTTTTTAAGGCTTCCATTGGCTCTCTAAAGCCGCCAGAAAGTGGAATGGGGTGTCTGCTGTCTCTGGGCAAGGGAACAGCAGCAGAATTTGTAAGTGGTCAGCCTGGGGACAGTGAGACTGAGATGCGCGTTCACGAGACTACTCAATTTTTTTCTTTCAGCCTTTGAATGAATACAACATTGCCCGGTTGGAATATTATCGCTATTTTACGAGAAAAATAGCATAAAAAATGATTTTAAACAGCGTTTGACATGCTTCTAAGTATGTTAATGGCATATTTTGAAATGTTTTGTCACGAAATGTGCTCGCGCGTCACCCTTCGGAGAGTGACCTGAACGCACGAACAAAACGGAGGTATTTGGATATAACTATGGATTATTTGGAACCAAAACAACATTTGTTGTTGAAGTGGAAGTCCTGGGAGTGCATTCTGACAAAGAACAGCAAAGGTAATCCAATTTTTCTAATAGTAATTCTGAGTTTAGTGAGCCCCAAACTTAGTAGGTGTCAAAATAGCTAGCCATGATGGCCGAGCTATGTACTCAGAATATTGCAAAATGTGCTTTCGCCGAAAAGCTATTTTAAAATTTGACACCACGATTGCATAAAGGAGTTCTGTATCTATAATTCTTAAAATAATTGTTATGTTTTTTGTGAACGTTTATCATGAGTAATTTAGTAAATTCACCGGAAGTTTTCAGTGGGTATGCTAGTTCTGAACATCACATGCTAATGTAAAAAGCTGTTTTTTTATATAAATATGAACTTGATTGAACAAAACATGCATGTATTGTATAACATAATGTCCTAGGAGTGTCATCTGATGAAGATCATCAAAGGTTAGTGCTGCATTTAGCTGTGGTTTGGGTTTATGTGACATATGCTTGCTTGGAAAATGGCTGTGTGATTGTTTGTGTCTATGTACTCTCCTAACATAATCTGTTTTGCTTTCGCTGTAAAGTCTTTTTGAAATCGGACAATGTGGTTAGATTAACGAGAGTCTTATCTTTAAAATGGTGTAAAATAGTTGATTGTTTGAGAAAATTGAATTGTGGTATTTTAGTTGGTTTTGTTTTTCGCGCCGTGCGATGCCATTGGCTGTTGGCTAGGGGTTCCGCAGGCGGAACGGGGTTCCGCTAGCGGAACGTCTGTCCTCAACAGGTTAATGTAAAGCTCTTACAAGTTGCCACTTTTTGCTCAGGTTTCCAGACTTTTTGGTAAAGGTGGAGGCAGCAAAGAGAGGAGTATGAGTCTCTGAGTTAATGGTGGGATGTGGGGAAGGTCCAAATTTGGCTTTTCTGTCAACAGTATACAGCTCTCTCATCCTCAGAGGCTAGGAGAGTATTGTGGGAACTAGAGTGTAGTATTAGTGAGATGGAGGTAGAGATGGTGGAGCAAGGCAATGTAGGCCTCCAGGCTAATTTAGCTGAATTACGTAGTGACCTGGGCAGTTTTTTCCAGGTTAAAACAAAGGGAGCACTTGTAAGAGCTAGGTTCTCCATGCTCAAGGAGATGGATGCTCCCAGCTCCTTCTTTGGTTTAGAAAGACAGAGCGGTGAAGCCAAGGGTATGCATTGTCTACAGCTGTCTGATGGGTGGGTGACCTCTGTGGTGGGGGAGATGCTGGAGCGAACTGTGGAGTTTTATACTGAGTTGTATAGGGCAGAAATGTGTGATCCTATGTGTGCTCAGGTCTTGTTTGCAGAACTCCCTAAGCTCTCTGGGGTACAGAGGGATGAAATTCACATTCCTCTGTTGTCCCATGAACTGGCAGAGGCCGATACCCAGATGTCCCCCGGTCGTGCACCGGGGGTCGATGGACTCCCAGTGGAGTTTTATAAAACATTCTGGGGAATAATTGGACTGGACTTCTTTTGCGTGTTGTGTGAGTGCATCGGGGTAGGAGAGTTGCCGATGAGCTGCCGTCGGGCAGCTCTGACTCTCCTGCCCAAAAAAGGGGACTTTAGAACTAGAGGCCTGTGGCATTGCTCTGTGCGGACTACAAGATATTTGCCAAGGTCCTCTCTAACAGACTGAAGTCCCAGATGGGACTTCGAAGGCCAAAACATATTGTGTACTGAGAAGGTCAATCACGGACAACTTGTTCTTAATCAGGGACATGTTGGATTTGTCGAGAGGTTCTAATGTGAATTTTGGACTGGTTTCTTTAGATCAAGAGAAGGCTTTTGATAGAGTGGACCATGAGTATCTGTTTAATGTGATGTCTGGTTTGTGGTTTGGGGAGAAAGAAAATGACCTGTGTGAAGATGTTGTATGCTGGGGCGTCATGTATGGTCAAGGTGGGAGGGGGGGCTCAGTAGGCCAGTCTGGGTAATTCGAGGCATTAGCAAGGATGCCCTCTATCGGGGCAGTTATATACACTAGTCATTGAGTCTTTTTTGGGCCTGCTACGCAGGAGACTGCAGGAAGTGTGCTGGACAGGCATGGGTGTGGTGACAGGCATAACAGTGTCAGCATATGCAGACTACGTTTCTGTGATGGGCAGCAATGGGCAGGATATGCAGGCACTGGAGACTAGTCTGAAGGTGTACGGTGGGAGCTTCATCACCTGGTCTCGGAGAGGTTGGTCAGGAAGAACTGGAAGGGGCTGTCACAGGCAGTGTTGTCAAGACTGGCCAGGTGGAGGTGGCTCCTGTCCCTAGTGTCATATAGAGGGAGGGTGCTGAAAATCAACAACCTGGTGGCATCTTCCCTGTGTCATAAACTGGCTGTCCTCAACCCCCCGCCGGTCTGCTCGCAGACCTGCAACGCAAGCTGGTGGACTTTTTCTGGTCAGGCCATCACTGGCTGAGGACGGCAGTGTTGTACATGACCATCCACGAAGGAAGACAGGGCCTGGTGGAACTGGAGAATAGGGTGGCTGCTTTCCGAATAAAAGCAGAAACTGCTGTACCATACTGATGTCGGCTGGAGGGAACCAGCATGCGCGCTGCTGAGGAGAGCTGGCGGATTAGGGTTGGACCGGCAGCTGTTCCTCATGAAGCTGGAGAGGATGAGTACAGCAGGTCTCTCAGACTTTTACTCTGCAGTGCTGAGGGCCTGGCAGCTGCTAAGGCCCACACGAGAAGGGGGTGTGAAGCTGGCCTGTGGGTGTGGGAGGAGCCTATCTTCCACAACCCAGCCATCCCTTTGAGATCGGTTCAGTCGGCCACCCTGCAGAGGCAACTGATGGCAACGGGTTTACAAAGGCTGGGTGACCTGAGACTGCTGGGAGAAGAGGGGCAGAAAACCCCGGAAGTCCTAGCACAACAAACAGGAATAATGTCTCTTAGGCTGCTGGAGAGATTCCTGGAGGAGGTCCAGGAGGCACTGTCTGAGCCGGTAAGGGGGGTGTTTGAGGGGCCACCAATGTTTCCGCCACTGCAGGTGACGGCAGAGACAGTGGACTGGCAAGGGGGTCTGGATGACTTGTTAGATTTTAACACTCCGAGCCTGGGAGAGTTTGAAGGGGTGGGAGGTAAAGCCCTCTACAACCTCTGCGTTAAGGTTAGGAACATTAGGAGCCTAACAGGATTGAAGGCACATCAGTGGCAGGGGGTATGTGGGGTGGAGAGTATGGTGGGTTTTAGATGGAGGGGGCTTTACAAACCCCCAGTACCAAAGAGGTCAGGGGACCTCCAGTGGAGGGTTCTTCATGGAGCCCTGGCCACTAACAGCTGGTTGGTACAGGTTGAACCGGGAGTCGGACAGGGGTGTCCTTTCTGTGTTATGAAAGAAACTGTGTTTTCTGTGTGCACCAGGTTAATGTCATTAATGTCTCTGTTGGGATGTCTGTGTGAGAGGTTGGGGGTGGGTCTTACTGTTGGGATGTCTGTGTGAGAGGTTGGGGGTGGGTCTTACTGTTGGAGTGTTTATCATGGGATACAGGTATTCGAATAAGGAGAAGGCCAAATGTGTTTTGTTTAATTTTCTGTTTGCTCAGGCAAAGTTGGCTATTTGTCTAACAAGGAGGAACGGGGTCAAAGGTGGGGGGATAACAGACCCTTTACTATTGTTTAATGGGATGGTCTCTGCGTGCCTTAGGGTGGAATTTGAGTTGTATAAAATGATAAAAAAGTGTGGAGATGTTTGAGGAGATATGGTATGTTGAGAGGGCTGTCTGTATAGCTGGGGAAGATGTTTGAGGAGATATGGTGTGTTGGGGGGTCTGTCTGTATAACTGGGGGAGATGTTTGAGGAGATATGGTGTGTTGGGGGGTCTGTCTGTATAACTGGGGGAGATGTTTGAGGAGATATGGTGTGTTGGGGGGTCTGTCTGTATAACTGGGGGAGATGTTTGAGGAGATATGGTGTGTTGGGGGGTCTGTCTGTATAACTGGGGGAGATGTTTGAGGAGATATGGTGTGTTGGGGGGTCTGTCTGTATAACTGGGGGAGATGTTTCAGGAGATATGGTGTGTTGGGGGGCTGTCTGTATAACTGGGGGAGATGTTTGAGGAGATATGGTGTGTTGGGGGGTCTGTCTGTATAACTGGGGAAGATGTTTGAGGAGATATGGTGTGTTGGGGGGTCTGTCTGTATAGCTGGGGGAGATGTTTCAGGAGATATGGTGTGTTGGGGGGCTGTCTGTATAACTGGGGGAGATGTTTGAGGAGATATGGTGTGTTGGGGGGTCTGTCTGTATAACTGGGGGAGATGTTTGAGGAGATATGGTGTGTTGGGGGGTCTGTATGTATAACTGGGGGAGATGTTTGAGGAGATATGGTGTGTTGGGGGGTCTGTCTGTATAGCTGGGGAAGATGTTTTGGCTATACGGTTGTAGAAGTGGTGAGGTTTTGGTTATTGGGATGTGTGGTGTTGTTTTGTGTCATGGGGTAGAGGGCAAGGTGAGTATGGTACATGTATGCAGTACAGGATATATTTTGGTGTTTTATTTTTAAGGGGGGGGGTTTAATGAAATGAGAATGTTTCATTAAAGAAAGAGAAAAAGTCAAAAGTCTCTCTCTCTCTCTCTCTGTCTGTCTCTCTATCATTCTATTTTTCTCTTTCTCCTGTCATGTGTGTCAGTCCCACTTCTTCATAAATTAATTCTCACATCCTGATGGATTGCAGGAGAAATAAAAAAAAAGCTGTCTCTCCTTTGTGTGCCTTGCCCTCCTTTCCATACAGTATTTGAATGTGAAAACACACACAGACACACACACACACACACACACAGACAGACCCTATAGGCTATGGCAAACATTTATAATGAAGATTTGAGATAACACATTTGCAGTGAGCTCCAAAAGTATTGGGACAGGGGTCAGCATGTCTCCGGATATGATATTTGTGCTTCTGTAACCTTCTCACTCATCATTATTCAGGATTCATTCAGGGTTATCTGTAATCATGGTAGCATCCACATTAATGTAGAACTGTTTAGAAACATATTATATTATTATTTACAATAAATCGGACTCCAAAATGACACAATACATTATTTACCATACATTTTTATTGGGCACAAAATAATCTGAAACACAACCAAAACAAACAGCAAATGCATCCAACAAGTTTGTAGTCACAAGCTTGGTGTAGTCATTGTGTGCTAAGAATGTGGGACCAAATACTACACTTTTTCCTATTTTAATACACATAAGTGAATTTGTCCCAATACTTTAAAATGGGGGAACTATATATAAAAAGTGCTGTAATTACTAAACGGTTCCCCAGATATGGATGAAAATACCTTCAAATTAAAGCTGACAGTCTGCATTTTAACCTCAAGGTCATTGTATCATTTCAAATCCAAAGTGCTGGAGTACAGAGCCAAAACGACAACAAAAAATGGTCACTGTCCCAATACTTTTGGAGCTCACTGAAAATGAGTAATGCAGAAGATTGCTTGTTTCTGGTCCTCGTAACCCTGATCTCTGTTACCTCATCCACATAACCATTATCTCTGTTACCTCATCCACACGACCCTGATCTATGTTCCTCATCCACACGACCCTGATATATGTTCCTCATCCACACGACCCTGATATATGTTCCTCATCCACACGACCCTGATATATGTTCCTCATCCACACGACCCTGATATATGTTCCTCATCCACATGACCCTGATATATGTTTCTCATCCACACGACCCTGATATATGTTCCTCATCCACATGACCCTGATATATGTTCCTCATCCACACAACCCTGATATATGTTCCTCATCCACACGACCCTGATATATGTTCCTCATCCACATGACCCTGATATATGTTCCTCATCCATATGACCCTGATATATGTTCCTCATCCACATCACCCTGATCTATGTTCCTCATCCACACAATAATCTGAAACACAACCAAAACAAACAGCAAATACATCCAACAAGTTTGTAGTCACAAGCTTGGTGTAGTCATTGTGTGCTAAGAATGTGGGACCAAATACTACACTTTTTCCTATTTTAATACACATAAGTGAATTTGTCCCAATATTTTAAAATGGGGGGACTATATATAAAAAGTGCTGTAATTACTAAACGGTTCCCCAGATATGGATGAAAATACCTTCAAATTAAAGCTGACAGTCTGCATTTTAACCTCAAGGTCATTGTATCATTTCAAATCCAAAGTGCTGGAGTACAGAGCCAAAACGACAACAAAAAATGGTCACTGTCCCAATACTTTTGGAGCTCACTGAAAATGAGTAATGCAGAAGATTGCTTGTTTCTGGTCCTCGTAACCCTGATCTCTGTTACCTCATCCACATAACCATTATCTCTGTTACCTCATCCACACGACCCTGATATATGTTCCTCATCCACACGACCCTGATATATGTTCCTCATCCACATGACCCTGATATATGTTTCTCATCCACACGACCCTGATATATGTTCCTCATCCACATGACCCTGATATATGTTCCTCATCCACACAACCCTGATATATGTTCCTCATCCACACGACCCTGATATATGTTCCTCATCCACATGACCCTGATATATGTTCCTCATCCATATGACCCTGATATATGTTCCTCATCCACATCACCCTGATCTATGTTCCTCATCCACACAATAATCTGAAACACAACCAAAACAAACAGCAAATACATCCAACAAGTTTGTAGTCACAAGCTTGGTGTAGTCATTGTGTGCTAAGAATGTGGGACCAAATACTACACTTTTTCCTATTTTAATACACATAAGTGAATTTGTCCCAATATTTTAAAATGGGGGGACTATATATAAAAAGTGCTGTAATTACTAAACGGTTCCCCAGATATGGATGAAAATACCTTCAAATTAAAGCTGACAGTCTGCATTTTAACCTCAAGGTCATTGTATCATTTCAAATCCAAAGTGCTGGAGTACAGAGCCAAAACGACAACAAAAAATGGTCACTGTCCCAATACTTTTGGAGCTCACTGAAAATGAGTAATGCAGAAGATTGCTTGTTTCTGGTCCTCGTAACCCTGATCTCTGTTACCTCATCCACATAACCATTATCTCTGTTACCTCATCCACACGACCCTGATCTATGTTCCTCATCCACACGACCCTGATCTATGTTCCTCATCCACACGACCCTGATCTATGTTCCTCATCCACATGACCCTGATATATGTTCCTCATCCACATGACCCTGATCTATGTTCCTCATCCACATGACCCTGATCTATGTTCCTCATCCACATGACCCTGATCTATGTTCCTCATCCACATGACCCTGATCTATGTTCCTCATCCACATGACCCTGATATATGTTCCTCATCCACATGACCCTGATATATGTTCCTCATCCACATGACCCTGATCTATGTTCCTCATCCACATGACCCTGATCTATGTTCCTCATCCACATGACCCTGATATATGTTCCTCATCCACACGACCCTGATATATGTTCCTCATCCACATGACCCTGATATATGTTCCTCATCCATATGACCCTGATATATGTTCCTCATCCACATCACCCTGATCTATGTTCCTCATCCACACAATAATCTGAAACACAACCAAAACAAACAGCAAATACATCCAACAAGTTTGTAGTCACAAGCTTGGTGTAGTCATTGTGTGCTAAGAATGTGGGACCAAATACTACACTTTTTCCTATTTTAATACACATAAGTGAATTTGTCCCAATACTTTAAAATGGGGGGACTATATATAAAAAGTGCTGTAATTACTAAACGGTTCCCCAGATATGGATGAAAATACCTTCAAATTAAAGCTGACAGTCTGCATTTTAACCTCAAGGTCATTGTATCATTTCAAATCCAAAGTGCTGGAGTACAGAGCCAAAACGACAACAAAAAATGGTCACTGTCCCAATACTTTTGGAGCTCACTGAAAATGAGTAATGCAGAAGATTGCTTGTTTCTGGTCCTCGTAACCCTGATCTCTGTTACCTCATCCACATAACCATTATCTCTGTTACCTCATCCACACGACCCTGATCTATGTTCCTCATCCACACGACCCTGATCTATGTTCCTCATCCACATGACCCTGATATATGTTCCTCATCCACATGACCCTGATCTATGTTCCTCATCCACATGACCCTGATCTATGTTCCTCATCCACATGACCCTGATCTATGTTCCTCATCCACATGACCCTGATCTATGTTCCTCATCCACATGACCCTGATATATGTTCCTCATCCACATGACCCTGATATATGTTCCTCATCCACATGACCCTGATCTATGTTCCTCATCCACATGACCCTGATCTATGTTCCTCATCCACATGACCCTGATATATGTTCCTCATCCACATGACCCTGATATATGTTCCTCATCCACATGACCCTGATCTATGTTCCTCATCCACATGACCCTGATCTATGTTCCTCATCCACATGACCCTGATATATGTTCCTCATCCACATGACCCTGATCTATGTTCCTCATCCACATGACCCTGATCTATGTTCCTCATCCACATGACCCTGATGTTCCTCCGGCTAAAAGTTGTATTTTTTCAATGGAGGTTGTGATGATCATGATGATGCAGAGGGATTATACTACCACAGCCCTATCTCTCACACACACACACACACACACACACACACACACACACACACACACACACACACACACACACACACACACACACACACACACACACACACACACACACACACACACACACACACACACACACACACACACACACACACACACACACACACACACACACAGAGAGAGAGAAAAACACAAGCACACACGCACATCTTCATGTGAGTCTCTTGCAAATGAATCTGTCTGCTCACGTCAGAGAGGCTCTTCAGGCCCTCTCCCTCGAGAACAGTCAGCTGACGGAATGTTAAAGCAAAACACCTCCAATAGCAGCCAAGTGAAACGTGGAGCACCTCAGGACGTGTGGAGGGAGGAACTAGTGGGTACTTGAATGGATACAACCTTGGTGGGTATTTAAAAAGCTGAAGTTATTGTACACGATGACAGCAAGTCATGTGATGTGATGGTTATGTGAGGTGTGGAGGGCATTGCAAGGGTGAATTGTAAGAGCACTTCTGAGTGAATGCTGTGAGTTTATTGAGCTCTGAGGGAATAGTTTGAAGCACTTTAGAAGGTAGAAGGACAACGAGAAGTACTGTTGTTTGGGCATCAATGCAGGTTATATAATTGAAATGACTCAATTTGCTGAGTTTAATGAGGATCCATAAGGTTCAATTAATAAAAAAGTCTGAATACCATTAAACCACACATTACATGACCAAAAGTATGTGGACACCTGCTCGTCGAACATCTCATTACAAAATCATGGGCGTTAACATGGAGTTGGTCCCCCCCTTTGCTGCTATAACAGCCTCCACTCTTCTGGGAAGGCTTTCCACTAGATGTTGGAACATTGCTGCGGGGACTTGCTTCCATTCAGCCACAAGAGCATTAGTGAGGTCGGGCACTGATGTTGGGTGATTAGGCCTGGCTCGCAGTCGGTGTTCCAATTCATCCCAAAGTTGTTTGCAGTCGGTGTTCCAATTCATCCCAAAGTTGTTTGCAGTCGGTGTTCCAATTCATCCCAAAGTTGTTTGCAGTCGGTGTTCCAATTCATCCCAAAGTTGTTTGCAGTCGGTGTTCCAATTCATCCCAAAGTTGTTTGCAGTCGGTGTTCCAATTCATCCCAAAGTTGTTTGCAGTCGGTGTTCCAATTCATCCCAAAGTTGCTTGCAGTCGGTGTTCCAATTCATCCCAAAGTTGTTTGACGGGTTTGATGTCAGGGCTCTGTCAAATTCTTCCAAACCATTTCTGTATGGACCTCGCTTTGTGCACGGGGGCATTGTCATGCTGAAACAGAAAAGGGCCTTCCCCAAACTCTAGCCACAAGCTATAAACACAGAATCGTCATTCTATGCTGTAGCAGTAATATTTCCCTACACTAGTACTAAGGGGCCAAGCCCGAACCATGAAAAACAGCCCCAGACCATTATTCCTCCTCCACCAAACTTTACAGTTGGCACTATGCATTTGGGCAGGTAGCGTTTTCCTGGCCTACGTCAAACCCAGATTTGTCTGTTGGACTTTCAAATGGTGAAGCGTGATTCATCACTCCAGAGAAAGCATTTCCTGCTCCAGAGTCCAATGGCGACGAGCTTTACATGACTCCAGCCGTCGTTTGGCATTGCAAATTGTGATCTTAGGCTTGTGTGTGGCTGCTCGGCCATGGAAACCCATTTCATGAAGCTCCCGACGAACAGTTCTTGTGGTGACGTTGCTTCCAGAGGCAGTTTGGAACTCGGTAGTGAGTGTTGCAACCGAGGACAGACGATTTTCACACGCTACGCGCTTCAGCACTCGGCGGTCCTGTTCTGAGAACTTGTGTGGACTACCACTTTGCGGATGAGCCGTTGTTGCTCCTAGACTTTTCCACTTCCCAATAACAGCCCTTACAGTTGACCAGGGCAGCTCTAGCAGGGCAGACATTTGATGAACTGACTTGTTGGATGGTGCTACATTGAAAGTCACTGAGCTCTTCAGTAAGGCCATTCTACTGCCAATGTTTGTCTATGGAGATTGCATGGCTGTTTACTTGATTGTATACACCTGTCAGCAACGGGTGTGGCTGAAATAGAATCCACTAATTTAAAGGGGTGTCCACATACTAATGTATATACAGTGTATCTGAAATACCGGTATTAAATTCCCTGTATAAATTCCCACCAATACATATTATTAAATTTCTGTAACTGGGTAGGCCTGTTGACATGTTGTTGATACGCAGCATTATTATTTAACGCCTGCCACTGCTTTGGCGTTGACTTTGCGTGCCACCAGGACCCTAACCTGCCCGTGACGTGTTGGGATGGGCGTCCTGATCAATGGCCCGATTTAAAAAAAATCACTATACCAGGAGGAGCCGAGCCACGCCAGTAGACGCATTTACCACCGGCGGCGTCTCTTCTCTGCCATAAGCGAGACAGAGAACTGCGACTAAGATTCTGCGGCTCCTCAGTGGTGGGTTCAGGTTGTGAGTCATCACCGGTGGTTGTAACCCCTTATCTTCCGCGAGAGACGGATGTAGTAGGATAACTCCCTGTCACGCCTTATTTTTCTGATAATACCATTAGGCTAATGCAAATCACTGCAATGGATATCAACAGACATCTGTGATTCCTATGGTTGTAGTTTTTATGGTTAAGCTATTGCTTACTGCTTGAGTAAATGTGTGCCTCATTAGCAAATTAATATTTACAAGAACTGCAATCTTAATGGGGAGGTAAATGAAGCTATACAATTAAATGCTGTAAGAAGCGATTTCATAGTGATAACTATTGGCTTTCACAAAGCTAATTGGGACAAGCCCAAAAATAACCCACCACTTTTCCAAAGGGAGTTATGAATAGCGCTTGAATAATAATTGATACAGCTAGAAACAGCCAATATCCAGCTCTATTTTAAGCACACTGCATTTTCTTAGCATGCTATATCATAAGCCTAAATCATGTATTATGGATTTCCAAAGGCTGGGTATTGCGTGCGTACTGCTGTGATGACGCGCGAGTCAGGTGTTGCCTCATATATCACCCGGAGCTGTCCTGGTGCTGAAAACAGAATCACCCGCGCTACGACTGGGAGGAGATGCTATACACGTTTACTACTGTCGTCTGAGCTACTTGCCAAAAGGTAAAAACTCATGCATGTCTTTTATTTTTCAAACAAAGATTACGATGTTTGTAAGTTATTTGTGGGCTTTCTAGCATTCCATGTTTAGATTTTCTCTCTCAAGTTCTCATCGCTTATCAGATCTCGGGAATGGCTTGAAATGGATTTGAATAAATGATAGCTGTGTGCATGTTGTTGTGATGCATGTCAAATAGTCTAATGCATTTTGTCATTGGGCAACATTGAGATGTGAATGAATTATTATTATATCCTTCAGAAAAAAGTGTTTAATCGAGATGGTTTGGAGAAAGGCAGCCACAAGCGAAAAAGGTTGCCCTGACAACGGGCAGTGACTCATCCTGTGATGTAGTCTAGTCATTTAAAAACAGTGATTCACAAATATAGCTCACTTTTCCTTGGTGGGTGATTATATCCTGCTCTGGCTATAACCTACTTTTTATCATTTGTGCATTGAGTCATAGCATTCATCACTTATAAGGGTTATCAATGAACTCGGCATGAATTGAAACCCAGATTTTTCATTAAAATAATCATTTGCATTGGAGTGTGTTGGTAACATCCTTAAAGAGTTAGAATCTCAGATCAAAATGTAAAAAATGTGCAGGCATATTATTGTGTTAAACTCAGCTCTCTCTCTCTCTCGATATGAAGATGCTGTCACTCCCCAAGCTATCCACGGGGAAAACTGTTGTTCTCGCCTGCCTCCTCCATGCGTGCGCGTCCCTCCCCCGCCATCACAGGCTCAGAGGCGGGGAGTCAGAGGACCGGCAACCCGCTGCATACCCACCCAGCTCAGACATGATCAAAGCCCTGGAGTACATCGAGAGCCTGAAGCAGCGGACAGACGGGGGCAGAGAGCGAGAAGAGCCAACAAGAGACTATGATGAGGTCGAAAAGTTCCACATCCTCCTCCAGCTCGCTTCTCTCCAGGACGAAGGCGCACCCGAAAGGCAGTCTCCCTCGCCAACCCAGAGGCAGCAAGACATCCCGGCTGAGCAGCTGGTGAGAGCCTTGCTCAGGACCCTCCAGGAGCAGCCCGCTAGTCCCCCCAGACCCGCTCCCGTGGTGCCGGGGAACGAACGTCGCACGCACAGGTACCAATCGGTGAACACAGGCAGCCCCGTAAATGCACCTGCCTACGGTGGCTTCCCGAGGCCGCACAAGAAGTACCCGCTAATGTTCGAGGACGAGGAGAATAGGGACAGCGCCAAGCGCGCTACGGAGGACCTGGACGAACAATACACCCCTCAGAGCCTTGCTAACCTGCGCTCCATCTTCGAAGAGCTGGAGAAACTATCCACATCCAATGGCCAGAAGCGCGGAATTTTTGATGATGATGATGATGATGATGATGATGATTTATTCAGTCTGAGGAACCTGGCCTACGAGGATGTGGCGGGCGGGGAGGAGTGGATTCCTTTAGAAGAGCAGGTCGAGACGGAGGAGGTGGTAAACGGGAGCCACGAGGAGTTCGACAGGGCTCTGGAGCAGAACTATGACGAGGATGAAGAGGAGGAAGGCGATGGAATGCAGGTGCAGCGCAGAGCCAGCCAGGACAAAGAGGACCCAGAGGACAATACTAAACTAGTGGATTATTACCTGTTGAAGATACTGGAGATGAGTGAACATGAGACAGCAAAGAGGCAAGCTGGAGAGCAAAAAAATAGAGTGATTCGCCACCCCCTGGTCGACCCCCAGGCCCTGAACGAGCTGTTAGAGATCTCCCTCAAGCTCCACATCCCCCCGGAGGACCTCATCGATATGCTAATCACCGAGGAGATCAGAAAACTAGACCGTCACCCGCAAGCCTCTTCCCGCTACAGAACCAAACCGAAGATCAGATACTATAGTCGGAGACTACCAGTCAAAAACGCTCCTGAGGACATGGACGAGGAAGACTTCTTGAAAATCATTGAAATGGAAACCATCAGCAACGACTATCCTGTGAGTCGGAGGCCGCTCAAAAGTGTCTCTGTCCCGGCCAGGGTTTCAGCACCACCCGCCCCGGCGAGAGTTTCAGCACCAGCACCAGCGGCTCCTCCAAAAATCCCAGCTCAGTCCGGCCGAAGGGAAAACTTATTTATGTCGGAGCTCAACAAGATGCCTTTTAGGAGAGAAGCTGATGACGATGACGAGGCGGACGAAGACGAGATAACAACATTTCTGGCGGCCAAAATATTAACGGAGTACCCTAGCACCATCAGCAAACGCGACACCCAATCTCAGGCGAACGGACAGTTTCCTTATGAGCTATACGAACAAGCCATGAAAGATTACTTTGACCAAGCGGACAGTGAGAAAGCAGGCACGCTGACAAAGAGAGATTCAGTTGCTAACGAGGAGGTAGTGGCGTCCACGGAGACGCAGGTGAAAGATGAGGTAAAGCCAGAGACCGCGGCTCCAGAGTCTGAGAAAGAGGAGGAAAAGGAGCGTCGCGGAAAACCATTTGCTGGAATGTAAGCTAAGATCTGAGGTCAAGCACGACATCCTCTACTGAAATATTAATAAGTCATGTTTATACTATCTCAAAATTACCCGTCTGCTGGACATACTCTGGTTTACATAAAATGTGTATATACATGAAGTAACATATATGAATTATATCAGTGTGCTGGGCATGGAGGCAAAGTGTGTTGTGTAAACATCTGGGTTTGTGAGTTTCCAATCTTGTAACATTGTGAAAATGTAATTCCCTGATATAGGCTAGAGTAAGACCGTCACCGTCCTGCCTTCCAACCCTGTAACGCTGCAAGCTCTGTAATCGCTGAACTCTCTCTATTGTTGTGGTATATATGCTCATTTTTAAACCATTTTGTACGTGTTTAATAATGTGTGACGAGTTGGAGATGAATAAAGCATTAGCGGTATTTTTCTTCTTGCTGCGTTCTGTTTTTTTTTTTTTTTTAATAAACACTGATCACTACAACAGTGATCAGAAATGCCTTCTGAATGATCATACATTGACTGACAGTGATGATTAGATATTGATGATCAGAAATACCTTCTGAATGAAGCTTGATTCCACAATGAAAGTGTGAGAAGTACATTTTTCACATCCCTCTTGAGCAAGCTTGAACCTGTGGACAATTCCCGAGGCAGAATCAACACAAACTCGAGGTAAGATTATAAAGAAAGTAAAGTGTCTGTCTATAAATTCATAATTCTACTGATTGTGGTCGTTTTATTAATGTTTATCTAGTTTGTTTTCAAACTTCAGCACCATGGACAGCTTCCGCGGATAAAACGTCAAAAATAATGAACATCAAATAGTCTGGTCTACACCAGAAACACAAATCACCAGAGGCTTCTGTATCAAAATACACATTTTAATTCCAAAGTCTTCAACATTCAAGATCTATAATTAGTTATATAAAACAAAATAACAGTGACATTCACCCAGAGAAATAATCACTCCCTTTCCAAGAAGGTGTAATCCTACACCAAGTCACACAGAGAAAGACTAGTCTACACAAGATACATTTAAAACACAACTTCAAATACATATTTCTAAAAAGGCACTTGTTAAAATGTCAATACAGTGTACATAATCTGAGTATTGATTATAAAGTACTTGTTGGTGAACTATTATGATTGTCATAACCACAGTTTTCAGTAACTTCAATGTACATCAACGATCTAGAGGGATGGGTGATCATACAGTATCAATATACATTTCATAATAGCCCAATCAATGAGCGTCTTCTACCAATTTATTGGTCATCATGTTATTGTCCTATTTGCAGAAACAAGATACATTTCACTGTACCTCCCTATTTAAAAACACACCCTCATTCTACAACTCATAACTCCATGGTTCTGTACAGTAGTAAGACCTCCACTTCTGTAATTGTCCAGAATCCTTCTGGTGTGTGTAGATCCATTTCCCCCAGTGTTAGAATGCAGGCTTGCTCATGTATTCCTCCATGGTCTAGAGCGGAGAGACGGAGGGACAGGTGAAACGTGTGATCTCCATATCAACAAGCCTTGTCCTAATGTGATGAATATTCATAGCCATACCTACGTAACATCTAACCATAGAAGTAGAATGATTTTCATTCTAATTGGATGCATGTTACATCCGTGCAGAAGACATAGGAGCGTAGAGCGCCAACACAATGTAGACTACTACGCTACAAACATAATCATCAACCTTTCTGTCCACATTCAAGGCCATCCCAGCTCCAGACCAAAATCACTGTTGTCAATCTCAGCCTATAGCAATGATGATGAAGGGTGGTGAGGAAGATTAAAACAAGCGTGATGATGCAACAACTTCAGATAGCATGCACGTGCATCAGACTAGATCAAAAAAGTTTGTTTTATTCCCCCCAAAGCAAGAAGATGGTGTGAAACCAGAGAAGGCCATGCAGAGTGTGACTCTGGCTTGGTGCGTCTATAGCGCCACCGAGAGCTGAGGACAAACGGACAATACAGGAAGCAGACAGATACTGCCAACGCTCAGACTTACAGCAACTGAAGAATAAAGGAAATAGAAGGATAATCTCCATCAGTCTCTCTTTCTGAGAGAGAGAGAGAGAGAGAGAGAGAGAGAGAGAGAGAGAGAGAATAGGTCCATCAGTCTCTCTTTCTGAGAGAGAGAGAGAGAGAGAGAGAGAAGAGACAGAATAGGTCCATCATTATTGGCACCAGTTAATATGGTTCATGAAGGGAAGCCTGTTAGTGGAGATAGACAGGAGAGCTCATCGGGAAGTCAGTTAGCTGCTGCACTGCACATTATCAACCCATGCTGAAACAGTAACACTTTCACCTGGTATTACTAAGGAATTATAGGGTAAAATGCTACTTCAGAGTACCTACTATAAATAATTCATTCAAATTGGTAACTACTTGTTACAAAATGGTATAGCTATGCTTGTGTGTTCAATCCCAAATAAACAATAGGTTAATTATAGCTAATTATTATGTAATTACATATGTAAATACAAGATAAATATCAGACCGTAAGATAAAGCGTTTCCCATGTTGCTTCTAGACACTGATCATTCTCCCCAAAATAGTCTGAGCTAAGAATAGAGGCAGAAATACTGATCCTAGATAAGATCGGATGCAGAAATACTGATCCTAGATAAGATCGGATGCAGAAATACTGATCTTAGATCAGTGCCTACGGGGCAGGTTCTACCCTGAGCGTGGCAGTATTCTCACCTCCTGTAGCATGTCCGAGGCCTCGACGGAGCGGGCCACCACTAGTTTGGACGTCTCCTGTACCTCTCCCCCTAATAGAAACTCATCCAGGATGAAGTAGGCCTTTTCAAAGTTAAAGATAATGTCCAGCTCACACACCTGCATGGGTAAAGGAAGAGGAAATCACCCAACGTTCAAGAGGTACTGTCCAGTCTAGCAGGAATCATTTTACTGTGTGTTAAATAATATCGACTACACAGGCAGTGCAGTTTCAGTCTGAGTTTGGGAAGAAATAGGTTGAAAGGGAAGGAAATATGTGACAGATAGACATAGAGAGAGAGAGATCAACTGAAATAAAGAAAGTGCTGGGTGAAAGAAAATAAAGGTTGCCCCTTACGTACGTTGCCAAAGTACTTGTCCAACAGCTCCACATAGCGATGCAGCATCTCCAAGGCTAGAAGTTCATTCTCCTCAGCATCCAAACCACAGCAGAAATACAGACTGGCATACCTACAGTGAGAGAGTGGTGGGTGGGGGGGGTAACAGGGCAATACAGCATTACAGTTAGAGAGGTGGGTGGGGGGGTAACAGGGCAATACAGCATTACAGTTAGAGTGGTGGGTAGGGGGGTAACAGGGCAATACAGCATTACAGTTAGAGAGGTGGGTGGGGGGGGTAGCAGGGCAATACAGCATTACAGTTAGAGAGTGGTGGGTGGGAGGGGGTAACAGGGCAATACAGCATTACAGTTAGAGAGTGGTGGGTGGGAGGGGGTAACAGGGCAATAGAGTATTACAGTTAGAGAGTGGTGGGTGGGGGGGTAACAGGGCAATAGAGTATTACAGTTAGAGAGTGGTGGGTGGGGGGGTAACAGGGCAATACAGTATTACAGTTAGAGAGTGGTGGGTGGGGGGGTAACAGGGCAATACAGCATTACAGTTAGAGAGTGGTGGGTGGGGGGTAACAGGGCAATACAGCATTACAGTTACAGAGTGGTGGGTGGGGGGTAACAGGGCAATACAGCATTACAGTTAGAGAGTGGTGGGTGGGGGGGGGTAGCAGGGCAATACAGTATTACAGTTAGAGAGTGTGGGTGGGGGGTAACAGGGCAATACAGCATTACAGTTAGAGAGTGGTGGGTGGGGGGTAACAGGGCAATACAGCATTACAGTTACAGAGTGGTGGGTGGGGGGTAACAGGGCAATACAGCATTACAGTTAGAGAGTGGTGGGTGGGGGGGTAGCAGGGCAATACAGTATTACAGTTAGAGAGGTGGGTGGGGGTAACAGGGCAATACAGCATTACAGTTAGAGAGTGGTGGGTGGGGGGGGTAACAGGGCAATACAGCATTACAGTTAGAGAGTGGTGGGTGGGGGGGTAACAGGGCAATACAGAATTACAGTTAGAGAGTGGTGGGTGGGGGGTAACAGGGCAATACAGCATTACAGTTAGAGAGTGGTGGGTGGGGGGGTAACAGGGCAATACAGAATTACAGTTAGAGAGTGGTGGGTGGGGGGGGTAATAGGGCAATACAGCATTACAGTTAGAGAGTAGTGGGTGGGGGGAAGCAGGGCAATACAGCATTACAATTAGAGAGTGGTGGGGGAGGGGGGTAATAGGGCAATACAGCATTAAAATTAGAGAGTGGTGGGTGGGGGGTAGCAGGGCAATACAGCATTACAGTTAGAGAGTGGTGGGTGGGGGGGTGACAGGGCAATACAGCATTACAGTTAGAGAGAGGTGGGTGGGGGGTAGCAGGGCAATACAGCATTACAGTTAGAGTGGTGGGTGGGGGGGTAACAGGGCAATACAGCATTACAGTTAGAGAGGTGGGTGGGGGGTAACAGGGCAATACAGCATTACAGTTAGAGTGGTGGGTGGGGGGGTAGCAGGGCAATACAGCATTACAGTTAGAGAGTGGTGGGGGGGGGGTAACAGAGCAATACAGCCTTACAGTTAGAGAGGTGGGGGAGGGGGTAACAGGGCAATACAGCATTACAGTTAGAGAGGTGGGTGGGGGGATAGCAGGGAGATACAGCATTACAGTTACAGAGGTGGGGGAGGGGGTAGCAGGGCAATACAGCATTACAGTTAGAGAGTGGTGGGTGGGGGGGGGTAACAGGGCAATACAGCATTACAGTTAGCGAGAGGTGGGTGGGGGGGTAGCAGGGCAATACAGCATTACAGTTAGAGAGTGGTGGGTGGGGGGGTAACAGGGCAATACAGCATTACAGTTAGAGAGGTGGGTGGGGGGGGTAACAGGGCAATACAGCATTACAGTTAGAGAGTGGTGGGGGGGTAACAGGGCAATACAGCATTACAATTAGAGTGGTGGGTGGGGGGGTAGCAGGGCAATACAGCATTACAATTAGAGTGGTGGGTGGGGGGGTAACAGGGCAATACAGCATTACAGTTAGAGAGGTGGGTGGAGGGGTAGCAGGGCAATACAGCATTACAATTAGAGTGGTGGGTGGGGGGGTAGCAGGGCAATACAGCAATACAGTTAGAGAGTGTGGGTGGGGGGGTAACAGGGCAATACAGCATTACAGTTAGAGAGTGGTGGGTGGGGGGGGGGTAACAGGGCAATACAGCATTACATTTTATTTTTTATTTTTATTTTTTTCACCTTTATTTAACCAGGTAGGCAAGTTGAGAACAAGTTATCATTTACAATTGCGACCTGGCCAAGATAAAGCAAAGCAGTTCGACAACATACAAAAACACAGAGTTACACATGGAGTAAAACAACATACAATCAATGATGCAGTAGAAAAAAAAAAATAAGACTATATACAATGTGAGCAAATGATGTGAGATAAGGGAGGTAAAGGCAAAAAAAATGCCATGGTGGCAAAGTAAATAAAGTATAGCAAGAAAAACACTGGAATGGTAGATTTGTAGTTTGAAGAAAGTTCAGAGATAAAAATATAAATAATATGGTGCAAAGGAGCAAAATAAATAAATACAGTAGGGGAAGAGGTAGTAGTTTGGGCTAAATTATAGATGGGCTATGTACAGGTGCAGTGATCTGTGAGCTGCTCTGACAGCTGGTGCTTAAAGCTAGTGAGGGAGATAAGTGTTTCCAGTTTCAGAGATTTTTGTAGTTCGTTCCAGTCATTGGCAGCAGAGAACTGGAAGGAGAGACGACCAAAGGAGGAGTTGGCTTTAGGGGTGACCAGAGAGATATACCTGCTGGAGCGCGTGCTACAGGTGGGTGCTGCTATGGTGACCAGTGAGCGGAGATAAGGGGGACTTTACCTAGCAGGGTCTTGTAGATGACCTGGAGCCAATGTGTTTGGCGACGATTATGAAGCGAAGGCCAGCCAACGAGAGCGTACAGGTCGCAGTGGTGGGTAGTATATGGGGCTTTGGTGACAAAACGGATGGCACTGTGATAGACTGCATCCAGCTTGTTGAGTAGGGTATTGGAAGCTATTTTGTAAATGACATCGCCGAAGTCGAGGATTGGTAGGATGGTCAGTTTTACGAGGGTATGTTTGGCAGCATGAGTGAAGGATGCTTTGTTGCGAAATAGGAAGCCAATTCGAGATTTCACTTTGGATTGGAGATGATTGATGTGAGTCTGGAAGGAGAGTTTACAGTCTAACCAGACACCTAGGTATTTGTAGTTGTCCACAAATTCTAAGTTAGAACCGTCCAGAGAAGTGATGCTGGACAGGCGGGCAGGTGCAGGCAGCGATCGGTTGAAGAGCATGCATTTAGTTTTACTTGTGTTTAGGAGCAGTTGGAGACCACGGAAGGAGAGTTGAATGGCATTGAAGCTCGTCTGGAGGGTTGTTAACACAGTGTCCAAAGAAGGGCCAGAAGTGTACAGAATGGTGTCGTCTGCGTAGAGGTGGATCAGAGATTCACCAGCAGCAAGAGCGACATCATTTATGTATACAGAGAAAAGAGTTGGCCCAAGAATTGAACCCTGTGGTACCCCCATAGAGACTGCCAGAGGTCCAGACAGTAGGCCCTCCGATTTGACACACTGAACTCTGTCAGAGAAGTAGTTGGTGAACCAGGCGACGCAATCGTTTGAGAAACCAAGGCTACTGAGTCTGCCGATGAGGATGTGGTGATTAACAGAGTCAAAAGCTTTGGCCAGGTCAATGAATACGGCAGCACAGTATTGTTTCTTATCGATGGCGGTTACGATGTCGTTTAGGACCTTGAGCGTGGCTGAGGTGCACCCATGACCAGCTCTGAAACCAGATTGCATAGCGGAGAGGGTGCGGTGGGATGCGAAATGGTCGGTAATCTGTTTGTTGACTTGGCTTTCGAAGACCTTAGAAAGGCAGGGTAGGATGGATATAGGTCTGTAGCAATTTGGGTCAAGAGTGTCACCTCCTTTGAAGAGGGGGATGACAGCAGCTGCTTTCCAATCTATGGGAATCTCAGACGACACGAAAGAGAGGTTGAACAGGCTAGTAATAGGGGTTGCAATAATTTCGGCAGATAATTTTAGAAAGAAAGGGTCCAGATTGTCAAGCCCAGCTGATTTGTAGGGGTCCAGATTTTGCAGCTCTTTCAGAACATCAGCTGAATGGATTTGGGAGAAGGAGAAATGGGGGAGGCTTGGGCGAGTAGCTGTGGGGGGTGCAGTGCTGTTGAATGCAGTAGGGGTAGTTAGGTGGAAAGCATGGCCAGCCGTAGAAAAATGCTTATTGAAATTCTCAATTATAGTGGGCTTATCGGTGGTGACAGAGTTTCCTATCCTCAGTGCAGTGGGCAGTTGGGAGGAGGTGTTCTTATTCTCCATGGACTTTACAATGTCCCAGAACTTTTTAGAGTTGGAGTTGCACGAAGCGAATTTCTGTTTGAAAAAGCTAGCCTTGGTGTTTCTAACTGCCTGTGTGTATTGGTTTCTAACTTCCCTAAAAAGTTGCATATCGCGGGGGCAGTTCGATGCTAATGCAGAACGCCACAGGATATTTTTGTGTTGGTTAAGGGCAGTCAGGTCTGGGGAGAACCAAGGGCTATATCTGTTCCTGGTTCTAAATTTCTTGATTGGGGCATGCTTATTTAAGATGGAGAGGAAGGCATTTAAAAAAAATAACCAGGCATCCTCTACTGACGGGATGAGGTCAATATCCTTCCAGGATACCAGGGCCAGGTCGATTAGAAAGGCTTGCTCGTTGAAATGTTTCAGGGAGCGTTTGACAGTGATGAGTGGAGGTCGTTTGACCGCTGACCCATTACGGGTGCAGGCAATGAGGCAGTGATCGCTGAGATCTTGGTTGAAAACAGCAGAGGTGTATTTAGAGGGCACGTTGGTTAGGATGATATCTATGAGGGTGCCAGTGTTTGCGGATTTGGGGTTGTACCTGGTGGGTTCATTAATAATTTGTGTGAGATTGAGGGCATCAAGCTTGGATTGTAGGATGGCTGGGGTGTTAAGCATGTCCCAGTTTAGGTCACCTAGTAGCACGAGCTCTGAAGATAGATGGGGGCAATCAGTTCACATATGGTGTCCAGAGCACAACTAGGGGCCGAGGGGGGTCTATAGCAGGCGGCAACGGTGAGAGACTTGTTTTTGGAGAGGTGGATTTTTAAAAGTAGAAGTTCAAATTGTTTGGGTACAGACCTGGATAGCAGGACAGAACTCTGCAGGCTATCTCTGCAGTAGATTGCAACACCGCCCCCTTTTGGTCGTTCTATCTTGTCTGAAAACGTTGTAGTTAGGGATGAAGATTTCAGAGTTTTTGGTGGACTTCCTAAGCCAAGATTCAGACACAGCTAGGACATCCGGGTTGGCAGAGTGTGCTAAAGCAGTGAATAAAACAAACTTAGGGAGGAGGCTTCTAATGTTAACATGCATGAAACCAAGGTTATTACGGTTACAGAAGTCATCAAAGAGAGCGCCTGGGGAGTAGGAGTGGAGCCAGGCACTGCAGGGCCTGGATTCACCTCTACATCCCCAGAGGAGCAGAGAAGAATAAGTATGAGGGTACGGCTAAAAGCTATAAGAATTGGTCGTCTGTGACGTCCAGAATAGAGAGAAAAAGGAGCAGGTTTCTGGGGGCGATAAAATAGCTTCAAGGTATAATGTACAGACAAAGGTATGGTGGGATGTGAGTACAGAGGAGGTAAACCTAGGCATTTAGTGATTATGAGAGAGATATTGTCTCTAGAAACATCATTGAAACCAGAAGATGTCAAAGCATGTGTGGGTGGAGGAACTGAGAGGTTGAATAAGGTATAATGAGCAGGGCTAGAGGCTCTACAGTGAAATAAGCCAATAAACACTAACCAGAACAGCAATGGAGAAGGCATATTGACATTAAGGAGAGGCATGCTTAGCCGAGTGATCAAAGGGTCCAGTGAGATTCAGACAGCTAGCCGGGCCATAGGTAGCAAGCTGGTGGAAGATGGGAGGGAGGTCTGTTTTTAGCCACCTCGTGCGTTTCCGTCTGTGGGTTAGTGGGGTTCCGTGTGGAAGGGGGGACCAGTCCAAGTTGGCAAAATAGTTAGTTATAGTGGCCCAAGAAAAGTGTCCGATAGACCTATTCAGATCGCAGCCGAAAAGACAGCTAACGATTAGCGGGCCGCAGATGGGCGATCAGGTTACGTCGCGACGGAGGGGCCAGTTGGATAACTCCCTCGGGCAGATAACGTCGGTGGTCCAGTCGTGAAGACCCGATGGGGCTCCGCATCGGCAGTAAAACGGGTCAGGATAGGTGAGTTGTAGCCCAGGAGACACTTCAGCTGGCTAGCTCAGGAATAGCCCAGGAGTGGCTGACGGAACTCTTCAGCTGGCTAGCTCCGTAATAATGTGTGTTAATTCCGTGACCGACGTTGCCAATAGTCACTCAGGTAGCAGCTAGTTAGCTGCAAGATCCAGGTGTAAATGTCCAGAGCCTGCGGTAGAAATCGGGGAAAGGAGAGAGAATAGGTCCGGTATGCTCTGGTCTGAGTCGCGCTGTACAAAAACTGGCGATAGCTTTTCGAGCTAACGGATAGCTGAGGACAGCTAACCGTGGCTAGCTGAACTTCAACGTTAGCCAGTGAAAATGGCTAACCTCTTGCTAGCTTCTGTTGTGGAATTCATATGAGGTAAAATAATACTTTCTTTTTTAAATTGGTGAGGCGGGTTGCAGGAGAGTGCTTTGAGGTTGAGTTTTTAGAATTAAAAAAATATATATATATAAAAAGATAAGTGAAGAAAAAAATAATAATATGTAAATATATATATACACGGGACACGACAAGAGGAGGGTAGAGGACGTCTGAACTGCTACGCCATCTTGGGAAAAAAAGATGAGAGTTAGAGAGTGTGGGGGGGTAACAGGGCAATACAGCATTACAGTTAGAGAGTGGTGGGTGGGGGAGGGGGGAAGGTGGTGGGTGGGGGGTAGCAGGGCAATACAGCATTACAGTTAGAGAGTGTGGGTGGGGGGGGGTAACAGGGCAATACAGCATTACAGTTAGAGAGTGGTGGGTGGGGGGGTAACAGGGCAATACAGCAATACAGTTAGAGAGTGGTGGGTGGGGGGTAGCAGGGCAATACAGCATTACAGTTAGAGAGTGTGGGTGGAGGGGTAACAGGGCAATACAGCATTACAGTTAGAGAGTGGTGGGTGGGGGGGTAACAGGGCAATATAGCATTACAGTTAGAGAGTGTGGGTGGGGGGGGGGTAACAGGGCAATACAGCATTACAGTTAGAGAGTGTGGGGGGTGTAACAGAGCAATACAGCATTACAGTTAGAGAGTGGTGGGTGGGGGTAACAGGGCAATACAGCATTACAGTTAGAGAGTGGTGGGTGGGGGGGTAGCAGGGCAATACAGCATTACAGTTAGACAGGTGGGTGGGGGAGGGTAACAGGGCAATACAGCATTACAGTTAGAGAGTGGTGGGTGGGGGGTAACAGGGCAATATAGCATTACAGTTAGAGAGTGGTGGGTGGGGGGGGGTAACAGGGCAATACAGTATTACAGTTAGAGAGTGGTGGGTGGGGGGGGGTAATAGGGCAATACAGTATTACAGTTAGAGAGTGGTGGGTGGGGGGGTAGCAGGGCTGGGGCAGGGGGGGTTATTTAATATGAAGAAGAGGAAACCACTTTGGACTAAGAATTTGACATGCAATCTGAGATAAATAGTAAGCAAATAGAGTTCTCCTCTTCACTTCCTCCCCTCCTCACCTCTTGTAGACGATCCTCAGGTCTTTCCTCCCCCTCCTCCCCTCCTCATGTAGACGATCTTCAGGTCTTTCCTCCCCCTCCTCCCCTCCTCTCTCCCCCCTCACCTCTTGTAGACGATTTTCAGGTCTCCCCCCCCCCCCTCCTCACCTCTTGTAGACGATTGTCAGGTCTTTCCTCCCCCTCCTCCCCTCCTCATGTAGACGATCTTCAGGTCTTTCCCCCCCCCCCCCCTCCCTCACCTCTTGTAGACGATCTTCAGGTCTTTCCAGTGCAGGAAGTTGCAGGAGCGTGGTTTCCGTGCCAACACCATGGTGGTCATGTCCCTGGTGATCTTCTTCTTCTCTCGCTCGGGGATGGGCGTGAACCACTTCTGGAGACGGAGCTTGCCCTGGCGACTGAAGAGGAGCAGGAAACGCATCTGAAAGGACGAGATGGGTTAGGAGAGGACATGCAGAGAGGAGAGAAATATATAGGGCAGAACGCTGGGTTCCAATATTTATCTTTCAAACCTTCATTCAGGTAGTTAGGTGAAAACCCTGGAATGAGTAGGTGTGTCCATACTGTTGACTGGTACTGTTTACAGTTGAAGTCGGAAGTTTACCTACACCTTAGCCAAATACATTTAAACTCAGTTTTTCACAATTCCTGACATTTAATCCTTGTAAAAATTCCATGTCTTAGGTCAGTTAGGATCACCACTTTATTTTAAGAATGTGAAATGTCAGAATAATAGTAGAGAGAATGATTTATTTCTGCTTTTATTTCTTTCATCACATTCCCAGTGGGTCAGACGTTTACATACACTCAATTAGTATTTGGTAGCATTGCCTTTAAATTGTTTAACTTGGGTCAAATGTGTCGGGTTGCCTTCCACAAGCTTCCCACAATAAGTTGGGTGAATTGTGGCCCATTCCTCCTGACAGAGCTGGTGTAACTGAGTCAGGTTTGTAGGCCTCCTTGCTCGCACACGCTTTTTCAGTTCTGCCAACAGATTTTCTATAAGATTGAGGTCAGGGCTTTGTGGTGGCCACTCCAATACCTCGACTTTGTTGTCCTTAAGCCATTTTGCCACAACTTTGGAAGTATGCTTGGGGTCATTGTCCATTTGGAAGACCCATTTGCGACCAAGCTTTAACTTCCTGACTGATGTCTTGAGATGTTGCTTCAATATATCCACATAATTTTCCTTCCTCATGTTGGCATCTATTTTGTGACGTGCACCAGTCCCTCCTGCAGCAAAGCACCCCCACAACATGATGCTGCCACCCCCGTGCTTCACGGTTGGGATGGTGTTCTTCGGCTTGCAAGCCTACCCCTTTTTCCTTCAAACATAATGGCCAAACAGTTCTATTTTCGTTTCATCGGACCAGAGGACATTTCTCCAAAAAGTACGATCTTTGTCCCCATGTGCAGTTGCAAACTGTAGTCTGGCTTTTTTATGGCGGTTTTGGAGCAGTGGCTTCTTCCTTGCTGAGAGGCCTTTCAGGTTATGTCGATATAGGACTCGTTTTACTGTGGATATAGATACTTTTGTACCCGTTTCCTCCAGCATCTTCACAAGGTCCTTTGCTGTTGTTCTGGGATTGATTTGCACTTTTCGCACCAAAGTACGCTCATCTCTAGGAGACAGAACGCATCTCCTTCCTGAGCGGTATGACGGCTACGTGGTCCCATGGTGTTTATACTTGCGTACTATTGTTTGTGCAGATGAACGTGGTACCTTCAGGCGTCTGGAAATTGCTCCCAAGGATGAACCAGACTTGGGGTTTTTTCTGATGTCTTGGCTGATTTCTTTTGATTTTCCCATGATGTCAAGCAAAGAGGCACTGAGTTTGAAGGTAGGCCTTGAAATACATCCACAGGTACACCTCCAATTGACTCAAATGATGTCAATTAGCCTATCAGAAGCTTCTAAAGCCATGAGATCATTTTCTGGAATTTACCAATCTGTTTAAAGGCACAGTAGACTTAGTGTATGTAAACTTCTGACCCACTGGAATTGTGATACAGTGAATTATAAGTGAAATAATCTGTCTGTAAACAATTGTTGAAAAAATGACTTGTGGCATGCACAAAGTAGATGTCCTAACCGACTTGCCAAAACTATAGTTTGTTAACAAGAAATTTGTGGAGTGGTTGAAAAACGAGTTTTAATGACTGCAACCTAAGTGTATGTAAACTTCCGACTTCAACTGTATAGTACTGTATATAGTACCAGCTTGGACACACCTACTCATTCAAAGGTTTTTCTTTATTTTGATTCTGATTACAGTGACAGTTTTTTTGTAATCCAATTACATGTAAACTGATGAGATGTAATCATTACTCCCCTGTACCCAACCTCTTTCATTTAGTAATACTGTTTTGCTTCCAAGAGAATTCAAGAGACGTGTTAGTGCTGTTTAGAGAGCGTGTTTCCTTGCTTTGTTCAGCTGGATGTCCAATTTGATATTCATTAGAACTAGGCCAATGGGGTCAAGGGATCTCTGCTTTCATCTTCCTGCTATTGTTGACTTCAGAGGACCACAGCTGACTGGAATATCTGGACAAGCTTTCTCTGAGGATATGTGTTTTTGTCAACTGTTAAACTGAGCCGGCGATGCCAGCAAAGCCATTCTTTGGCCAGCAAAGCCATACAGAATACACAATATAGAAATGAATTAACTTAATATAAATGTGTTTTTTTCTTAACCTTGCACTGCTGATGTGTATTGTTGTTAATGAATGGCAGCAAAGCCATTGATATTTCAGGGACTTGAGGCATCGTTGGTCTGACAGTGGGACAGAGAGTAGGATACATAAATAACATAGGATTAGAAGTTCTGCAATTAAAACCTTATACCTTTCTAAATTTAGAGAGACATACAGTGCATTCAGAAAGTATTTACACCCCTTGATTTTTTTCCCACATCTTGTTGTGTTACAGCCTGAAATTAAAACGGATCAAATGTAGATTTTGTGTCACTGGCCTTCACACAATACCCCATAATGTCAAAGCGGAATTATGTGTTTAGAAACTTTTTTAAAATGTATTAAACATGTAAATCTGAAATGTCTTGAAATGAATCAATAAGAATTTAACCCATTTGTTATGGCAAGCCTAAATATGGTGAACAAGTCACATGGACTCTAGAATACATGATTGTTGAATGACTACCTCATCTCTGTACCCATTTATCTGTAAGGGCCCTCAGTTGAGCAGTGAATTTCAAACACAGATTCAACCACAAAGACCAGGGAGGTTTTCCAATTTTATTTGACCTTTATTTAACTAGGCAAGTCAGTTAAGAACAAATTGTTATTTTTCAATGACGGCCTAGGAACAGTGTTCAGGGGCAGAATGACAGATTTGTACCTTGTCAGCTCGGGGATTCGAACTTGCAACCTTTCAGTTACTAGTCCAACGCTCTAACCACTAGGCTACGCTGCTGCCCCAAAGCCTCACAAAGATGGGCACCTATTGGTAGATGGGTAAAAATAAATCAAACATTGAATATGGCTTTGGGCATGGTGAAGTTATTAATTACACTTTGGATGGTGAATCAATACACCCAGTCACTACAAAGATAAAATCTAATTTTATTTGCACCACATCAATGTGGAGCTATATACAGGGAGTACCAGTACCAGATCAATGTGGAGCTATATACAGGGAGTACCAGTACCAGATCAATGTGGAGCTTATATACAGGGAGTACCAGTACTAGATCAATGTGGAGCTATATACAGGGAGTACCAGTACCAGATCAATGTGGAGCTTATATACAGGGAGTACCAGTACTAGATCAATGTGGAGCTATATACAGGGAGTACCAGTACCAGATCAATGTGGAGCTATATACAGGGAGTACCAGATCAATGTGGAGCTATATACAGGGAGTACCAGATCAATGTGGAGCTATATTCAGGGAGTACCAGATCAATGTGGAGCTATATACAGGGAGTACCAGATCAATGTGGAGCTATATACAGGGAGTACCAGTACCAGATCAATGTGGAGCTATATACAGGGAGTACCAGTACCAGATCAATGTGGAGCTATATACAGGGAGTACCAGATCAATGTGGAGCTATATAAAGGGGAGTACCAGTTCAATGTGGAGCTATATACAGGGAGCACCAGATCAATGTGGAGCTATATACAGGGAGTACCAGTACCAGATCAATGTGGTGCTATATACAGGGAGTACCAGATCAATGTGGAGCTATATACAGGGAGTACCAGTACCAGATTAATGTGGAGCTATATACAGGGAGTACCAGTACCAGATCAATGTGGAGCTACATACAGGGGGTACCAGATCAATGTGGAGCTACATACAGGGAGTACCAGATCACTGTGGAGCTATATACAGGGAGTACCAGTACCAGATCAATGTGGAGCTATATACAGGGAGTACCAGATCAATGTGGAGCTATATACAGGGAGTACCAGTACCAGAGCAATGTGGAGCTATATACAGGGAGTACCAGTACCAGATCAATGTGGAGCTATATACAGGAAGTACCAGATCAATGTGGAGCTATATACAGGGAGTACCACTACCAGATCAATGTGGAGCTATATACAGGGAGTACCAGTACCAGATCAATGTGGAGCTATATACAGGGAGTACCAGATCAATGTGGAGCTATATTCAAGGAGTACCAGTACCAGATCAATGTGGAGCTATATACAGGGAGTACCAGTACCAGATCAATGTGGAGCTATATACAGGGAGTACCAGTACCAGATCAATGTGGAGCTATATGCAGGGAGTACCAGATCAATGTGGAGCTATATACAGGAAGTACCAGTACCAGATCAATGTGGAGCTATATACAGGGAGTACCAGATCAATGTGGAGCTATATACAGGGAGTACCAGTACCAGATCAATGTGGAGCTATATACAGGGAGTACCAGTACCAGATCAATGTGGAGCTATATACAGGGAGTACCAGATCAATGTGGAGCTATATACAGGGAGTACCAGATCAATGTGGAGCTATATACAGGGAGTACCAGATCAATGTGGAGCTATATACAGGGAGTACCAGATCAATGTGGAGCTATATACAGGGAGTACCAGATCAATGTGGAGCTATATACAGGGAGTACCAGATCAATGTGGAGCTATATACAGGGAGTACCAGATCAATGTGGAGCTATATACAGGGAGCACCAGATCAATGTGGAGCTATATACAGGGAGCACCAGATCAATGTGGAGCTATATACAGGGAGTACCAGTACCAGATCAATGTGGTGCTATATACAGGGAGTACCAGATCAATGTGGAGCTACATACAGGGAGTACCAGATCACTGTGGAGCTATATACAGGGAGTACCAGTACCAGATCAATGTGGAGCTATATACAGGGAGTACCAGATCAATGTGGAGCTATATACAGGGAGTACCAGATCAATGTGGAGCTATATACAGGGAGTACCAGTACCAGATCAATGTGGAGCTATATACAGGGAGTACCAGTACCAGATCAATGTGGAGCTATATACAGGAAGTACCAGATCAATGTGGAGCTATATACAGGGAGTACCACTACCAGATCAATGTGGAGCTATATACAGGGAGTACCAGTACCAGATCAATGTGGAGCTATATACAGGGAGTACCAGATCAATGTGGAGCTATATTCAGGGAGTACCAGTACCAGATCAATGTGGAGCTATATACAGGGAGTACCAGTACCAGATCAATGTGGAGCTATATACAGGGAGTACCAGTACCAGATCAATGTGGAGCTATATGCAGGGAGTACCAGATCAATGTGGAGCTATATACAGGGAGTACCAGATCAATGTGGAGCTATATACAGGAAGTACCAGTACCAGATCAATGTGGAGCTATATACAGGGAGTACCAGATCAATGTGGAGCTATATACAGGGAGTACCAGTACCAGATCAATGTGGAGCTATATACAGGGAGTACCAGTACCAGATCAATGTGGAGCTATATACAGGGAGTACCAGATCAATGTGGAGCTATATACAGGGAGTACCAGATCAATGTGGAGCTATATACAGGGAGTACCAGATCAATGTGGAGCTATATACAGGGAGTACCAGATCAATGTGGAGCTATATACAGGGAGTACCAGATCAATGTGGAGCTATATACAGGGAGTACCAGATCAATGTGGAGCTATATACAGGGAGTACCAGATCAATGTGGAGCTATATACAGGGAGCACCAGATCAATGTGGAGCTATATACAGGGAGCACCAGATCAATGTGGAGCTATATACAGGGAGTACCAGTACCAGATCAATGTGGTGCTATATACAGGGAGTACCAGATCAATGTGGAGCTATATACAGGGAGTACCAGTACCAGATTAATGTGGAGCTATATACAGGGAGTACCAGTACCAGATCAATGTGGAGCTACATACAGGGGGTACCAGATCAATGTGGAGCTACATACAGGGAGTACCAGATCACTGTGGAGCTATATACAGGGAGTACCAGTACCAGATCAATGTGGAGCTATATACAGGGAGTACCAGATCAATGTGGAGCTATATACAGGGAGTACCAGATCAATGTGGAGCTATATACAGGGAGTACCAGTACCAGATCAATGTGGAGCTATATACAGGGAGTACCAGTACCAGATCAATGTGGAGCTATATACAGGGAGTACCAGATCAATGTGGAGCTATATTCAGGGAGTACCAGATCAATGTGGAGCTATATACAGGGAGTACCAGATCAATGTGGAGCTATATACAGGGAGCACCAGATCAATGTGGAGCTATATACAGGGAGCACCAGTACCAGATCAATGTGGTGCTATATACAGGGAGTACCAGATCAATGTGGAGCTATATACAGGGAGTACCAGATCACTGTGTAGCTATATACAGGGAGTACCAGTACCAGATCAATGTGGAGCTATATACAGGGAGTACCAGTACCAGATCAATGTGGAGCTATATACAGGGAGTACCAGATCAATGTGGAGCTATATTCAGGGGAGTACCAGTACCAGATCAATGTGGAGCTATATACAGGGAGTACCAGTACCAGATCAATGTGGAGCTACATACAGGGGGTACCAGATCAATGTGGAGCTACATACAGGGAGTACCAGATCACTGTGGAGCTATATACAGGGAGTACCAGTACCAGATCAATGTGGAGCTATATACAGGGAGTACCAGATCAATGTGGAGCTATATACAGGGAGTACCAGTACCAGATCAATGTGGAGCTATATACAGGGAGTACCAGTACCAGATCAATGTGGAGCTATATACAGGAAGTACCAGATCAATGTGGAGCTATATACAGGGAGTACCACTACCAGATCAATGTGGAGCTATATACAGGGAGTACCAGTACCAGATCAATGTGGAGCTATATACAGGGAGTACCAGTACCAGATCAATGTGGAGCTATATACAGGGAGTACCAGTACCAGATCAATGTGGAGCTATATACAGGGAGTACCAGTACCAGATCAATGTGGAGCTATATACAGGGAGTACCAGTACCAGATCAATGTGGAGCTATATACAGGAAGTACCAGATCAATGTGGAGCTATATACAGGGAGTACCAGTACCAGATCAATGTGGAGCTATATACAGGGAGTACCAGTACCAGATCAATGTGGAGCTATATACAGGGAGTACCAGTACCAGATCAATGTGGAGCTATATACAGGGAGTACCACTACCAGATCAATGTGGAGCTATATACAGGGAGTACCAGTACCAGATCAATGTGGAGCTATATACAGGGAGTACCAGTACCAGATCAATGTGGAGCTATATACAGGAAGTACCAGATCAATGTGGAGCTATATACAGGGAGTACCACTACCAGATCAATGTGGAGCTATATACAGGGAGTACCAGTACCAGATCAATGTGGAGCTATATACAGGGAGTACCAGTACCAGATCAATGTGGAGCTATATACAGGGAGTACCAGATCAATGTGGAGCTATATACAGGGAGTACCAGTACCAGATCAATGTGGAGCTATATACAGGGAGTACCAGTACCAGATCAATGTGGAGCTATATACAGGAAGTACCAGATCAATGTGGAGCTATATACAGGGAGTACCACTACCAGATCAATGTGGAGCTATATACAGGGAGTACCAGTACCAGATCAATGTGGAGCTATATACAGGGAGTACCAGTACCAGATCAATGTGGAGCTATATTCAGGGAGTACCAGTACCAGATCATTGTGGAGCTATATTCAGGGAGTACCAGTACCAGATCAATGTGGAGCTTATATACAGGGAGTACCAGTACTAGATCAATGTGGAGCTATATACAGGGAGTACCAGTACTAGATCAATGTGGAGCTATATACAGGGAGTACCAGTACCAGATCAATGTGGAGCTATATACAGGGAGTACCATTACCAGATCAATGTGGAGCTATATACAGGGAGTACCAGATCAATGTGGAGCTATATACAGGGAGTACCAGATCAATGTGGAGCTATATACAGGGAGTACCAGTACCAGATCAATGTGGAGCTATATACAGGGAGTACCAGTACCAGATCAATGTGGAGCTATATACAGGGAGTACCAGATCAATGTGGAGCTATATACAGGGAGTACCAGATCAATGTGGAGCTATATACAGGGAGTACCAGATCAATGTGGAGCTATATACAGGGAGCACCAGATCAATGTGGAGCTATATACAGGGAGTACCAGTACCAGATCAATGTGGAGCTATATACAGGGAGTACCAGATCAATGTGGAGCTATATACAGGGAGTACCAGATCACTGTGGAGCTATATACAGGGAGTACCAGTACCAGATCAATGTGGAGCTATATACAGGGAGTACCAGTACCAGATCAATGTGGAGCTATATACAGGGAGTACCAGATCAATGTGGAGCTATATTCAGGGAGTACCAGTACCAGATCAATGTGGAGCTATATACAGGGAGTACCAGTACCAGATCAATGTGGAGCTACATACAGGGGGTACCAGATCAATGTGGAGCTACATACAGGGAGTACCAGATCCATGTGGAGCTATATACAGGGAGTACCAGTACCAGATCAATGTGGAGCTATATACAGGGAGTACCAGATCAATGTGGAGCTATATACAGGGAGTACCAGTACCAGAGCAATGTGGAGCTATATACAGGGAGTACCAGTACCAGATCAATGTGGAGCTATATACAGGAAGTACCAGATCAATGTGGAGCTATATACAGGGAGTACCACTACCAGATCAATGTGGAGCTATATACAGGGAGTACCAGTACCAGATCAATGTGGAGCTATATACAGGGAGTACCAGTACCAGATCGATGTGGAGCTATATTCAGGGAGTACCAGTACCAGATCAATGTGGAGCTATATTCAGGGAGTACCAGTACCAGATCAATGTGGAGCTTATATACAGGGAGTACCAGTACTAGATCAATGTGGAGCTATATACAGGGAGTACCAGTACTAGATCAATGTGGAGCTATATACAGGGAGTACCAGTACCAGATCAATGTGGAGCTATATACAGGGAGTACCAGTACCAGATCAATGTGGAGCTATATACAGGGAGTACCAGATCAATGTGGAGCTATATTCAGGGAGTACCAGTACCAGATCAATGTGGAGCTATATACAGGGAGTACCAGTACCAGATCAATGTGGAGCTATATACAGGGAGTACCAGTACCAGATCAATGTGGAGCTATATGCAGGGAGTACCAGATCAATGTGGAGCTATATACAGGAAGTACCAGATCAATGTGGAGCTATATACAGGAAGTACCAGTACCAGATCAATGTGGAGCTATATACAGGGAGTACCAGTACCAGATCAATGTGGAGCTACATACAGGGGGTACCAGATCAATGTGGAGCTACATACAGGGAGTACCAGATCACTGTGGAGCTATATACAGGGAGTACCAGTACCAGATCAATGTGGAGCTATATACAGGGAGTACCAGTACCAGATCAATGTGGAGCAATATGCAGGGAGTACCAGATCAATGTGGAGCTATATACAGGGAGTACCAGATCAATGTGGAGCTATATACAGGAAGTACCAGTACCAGATCAATGTGGAGCTATATACAGGGAGTACCAGATCAATGTGGAGCTATATACAGGGAGTACCAGTACCAGATCAATGTGGAGCTATATACAGGGAGTACCAGTACCAGATCAATGTGGAGCTATATACAGGGAGTACCAGTACCAGATCAATGTGGAGCTATATACAGGGAGTACCAGATCAATGTGGAGCTATATACAGGGAGTACCAGATCAATGTGGAGCTATATACAGGGAGTACCAGATCAATGTGGAGCTATATACAGGGAGTACCAGATCAATGTGGAGCTATATACAGGGAGTACCAGATCAATGTGGAGCTATATACAGGGAGCACCAGATCAATGTGGAGCTATATACAGGGAGCACCAGATCAATGTGGAGCTATATACAGGGAGTACCAGTACCAGATCAATGTGGTGCTATATACAGGGAGTACCAGATCAATGTGGAGCTATATACAGGGAGTACCAGTACCAGATTAATGTGGAGCTATATACAGGGAGTACCAGTACCAGATCAATGTGGAGCTACATACAGGGGGTACCAGATCAATGTGGAGCTACATACAGGGAGTACCAGATCACTGTGGAGCTATATACAGGGAGTACCAGTACCAGATCAATGTGGAGCTATATACAGGGAGTACCAGATCAATGTGGAGCTATATACAGGGAGTACCAGATCAATGTGGAGCTATATACAGGGAGTACCAGTACCAGATCAATGTGGAGCTATATACAGGGAGTACCAGTACCAGATCAATGTGGAGCTATATACAGGGAGTACCAGATCAATGTGGAGCTATATTCAGGGAGTACCAGATCAATGTGGAGCTATATACAGGGAGTACCAGATCAATGTGGAGCTATATACAGGGAGCACCAGATCAATGTGGAGCTATATACAGGGAGCACCAGTACCAGATCAATGTGGTGCTATATACAGGGAGTACCAGATCAATGTGGAGCTATATACAGGGAGTACCAGATCACTGTGGAGCTATATACAGGGAGTACCAGTACCAGATCAATGTGGAGCTATATACAGGGAGTACCAGTACCAGATCAATGTGGAGCTATATACAGGGAGTACCAGATCAATGTGGAGCTATATTCAGGGGAGTACCAGTACCAGATCAATGTGGAGCTATATACAGGGAGTACCAGTACCAGATCAATGTGGAGCTACATACAGGGGGTACCAGATCAATGTGGAGCTACATACAGGGAGTACCAGATCACTGTGGAGCTATATACAGGGAGTACCAGTACCAGATCAATGTGGAGCTATATACAGGGAGTACCAGATCAATGTGGAGCTATATACAGGGAGTACCAGTACCAGAGCAATGTGGAGCTATATACAGGGAGTACCAGTACCAGATCAATGTGGAGCTATATACAGGAAGTACCAGATCAATGTGGAGCTATATACAGGGAGTACCACTACCAGATCAATGTGGAGCTATATACAGGGAGTACCAGTACCAGATCAATGTGGAGCTATATACAGGGAGTACCAGTACCAGATCAATGTGGAGCTATATTCAGGGAGTACCAGTACCAGATCAATGTGGAGCTATATTCAGGGAGTACCAGTACCAGATCAATGTGGAGCTTATATACAGGGAGTACCAGTACTAGATCAATGTGGAGCTATATACAGGGAGTACCAGTACTAGATCAATGTGGAGCTATATACAGGGAGTACCAGTACCAGATCAATGTGGAGCTATATACAGGGAGTACCAGTACCAGATCAATGTGGAGCTATATACAGGGAGTACCAGATCAATGTGGAGCTATATACAGGGAGTACCAGATCAATGTGGAGCTATATACAGGGAGTACCAGTACCAGATCAATGTGGAGCTATATACAGGGAGTACCAGTACCAGATCAATGTGGAGCTATATACAGGGAGTACCAGATCAATGTGGAGCTATATTCAGGGAGTACCAGATCAATGTGGAGCTATATACAGGGAGTACCAGATCAATGTGGAGCTATATACAGGGAGCACCAGATCAATGTGGAGCTATATACAGGGAGTACCAGTACCAGATCAATGTGGTGCTATATACAGGGAGTACCAGATCAATGTGGAGCTATATACAGGGAGTACCAGATCACTGTGGAGCTATATACAGGGAGTACCAGTACCAGATCAATGTGGAGCTATATACAGGGAGTACCAGTACCAGATCAATGTGGAGCTATATACAGGGAGTACCAGATCAATGTGGAGCTATATTCAGGGAGTACCAGTACCAGATCAATGTGGAGCTATATACAGGGAGTACCAGTACCAGATCAATGTGGAGCTACATACAGGGGGTACCAGATCAATGTGGAGCTACATACAGGGAGTACCAGATCACTGTGGAGCTATATACAGGGAGTACCAGTACCAGATCAATGTGGAGCTATATACAGGGAGTACCAGATCAATGTGGAGCTATATACAGGGAGTACCAGTACCAGAGCAATGTGGAGCTATATACAGGGAGTACCAGTACCAGATCAATGTGGAGCTATATACAGGAAGTACCAGATCAATGTGGAGCTATATACAGGGAGTACCACTACCAGATCAATGTGGAGCTATATACAGGGAGTACCAGTACCAGATCAATGTGGAGCTATATACAGGGAGTACCAGTACCAGATCGATGTGGAGCTATATTCAGGGAGTACCAGTACCAGATCAATGTGGAGCTATATTCAGGGAGTACCAGTACCAGATCAATGTGGAGCTTATATACAGGGAGTACCAGTACTAGATCAATGTGGAGCTATATACAGGGGAGTACCAGTACTAGATCAATGTGGAGCTATATACAGGGAGTACCATTACCAGATCAATGTGGAGCTATATACAGGGAGTACCAGTACCAGATCAATGTGGAGCTATATACAGGGAGTACCAGATCAATGTGGAGCTATATTCAGGGAGTACCAGTACCAGATCAATGTGGAGCTATATACAGGGAGTACCAGTACCAGATCAATGTGGAGCTATATACAGGGAGTACCAGTACCAGATCAATGTGGAGCTATATGCAGGGAGTACCAGATCAATGTGGAGCTATATACAGGAAGTACCAGATCAATGTGGAGCTATATACAGGAAGTACCAGTACCAGATCAATGTGGAGCTATATACAGGGAGTACCAGATCAATGTGGAGCTATATACAGGAAGTACCAGTACCAGATCAATGTGGAGCTATATACAGGGAGTACCAGTACCAGATCAATGTGGAGCTATAGACAGGGAGTACCAGTACCAGATCAATGTGGAGCTATATACAGGGAGTACCAGATCAATGTGGAGCTATATACAGGGAGGACCAGATCAATGTGGAGCTATACAGGGAGTACCAGATCAATGTGGAGCTATATACAGGGAGTACCAGATCAATGTGGAGCTATATACAGGGAGTACCAGATCAATGTGGAGCTATATACAGGGAGTACCAGATCAATGTGGAGCTATATACAGGGAGCACCAGATCAATGTGGAGCTATATACAGGGAGTACCAGTACCAGATCAATGTTGTGCTATATACAGGGAGTACCAGATCAATGTGGAGCTATATACAGGGAGTACCAGTACCAGATTAATGTGGAGCTATATACAGGGAGTACCAGTACCAGATCAATGTGGAGCTACATACAGGGGGTACCAGATCAATGTGGAGCTACATACAGGGAGTACCAGATCACTGTGGAGCTATATACAGGGAGTACCAGTACCAGATCAATGTGGAGCTATATACAGGGAGTACCAGATCAATGTGGAGCTATATACAGGGAGTACCAGTACCAGAGCAATGTGGAGCTATATACAGGAGTACCAGTACCAGATCAATGTGGAGCTATATACAGGACAGTACCAGATCAATGTGGAGCTATATACAGGGAGTACCAGTACCAGATCAATGTGGAGCTATATACAGGGAGTACCAGTACCAGATCAATGTGGAGCTATATACAGGGAGTACCAGTACCAGAGCAATGTGGAGCTATATACAGGGAGTACCAGTACCAGAGCAATGTGGAGCTATATACAGGGAGTACCAGATCAATGTGGAGCTATATACAGGGAGTACCAGTACCAGATCAATGTGGAGCTATATACAGGGAGTACCAGTACCAGATCAATGTGGAGCTATATACAGGGAGTACCAGTACCAGATCAATGTGGAGCTATATACAGGGAGTACCAGTACCAGATCAATGTGGAGCTATATACAGGGAGCACCAGTACCAGATCAATGTGGAGCTATATACAGGGAGCACCAGTACCAGATCAATGTGGAGCTATATACAGGAAGTACCAGTACCAGATCAATGTGGAGCTATATACAGGGAGTACCAGATCAATGTGGAGCTATATACAGGGAGTACCAGATCAATGTGGAGCTATATACAGGGAGTACCAGATCAATGTGGAGCTATATACAGGGAGTACCAGATCAATGTGGAGCTATATACAGGGAGCACAAGATCAATGTGGAGTTATATACAGGGAGCACAAGATCAATGTGGAGTTATTTACAGGGAGTACCAGTACCAGATCAATGTGGAGCTATATACAGGGAGTACCAGTACCAGATCAATGTGGAGCTATATACAGGGAGTACCAGTACCAGATGAATGTGGAGCTATATACAGGGAGTACCAGTACCAGATCAATGTGGAGCTATATACAGGGAGTACCAGTACCAGATCAATGTGGAACTATATACAGGGAGTACCAGTACCAGATCAATGTGGAGATATATACAGGGAGTACCAGTCCAAGATCAATGTGGAACTATATACAGGGAGCACCAGTACCAGATCATTGTGCAGTTGCCGGAGAGGAAGGAAACCACTCAGGGATTTCACCATGAGGCCAATGGTGACGTTAAAACAGTTGCAGAGGTGCCACCTTTGGTCACTTAATGTTTACATATCTGCCAATCCTCATCTCATGTATATATTGTTTCCTATACTATTCTACGGTATCTCATTCACTTAATAATGCATACATATCTTCCATTACTCATCTCATATGTATACACTGTATTCTATACTATTCTACTGTATCTTAGTCCATTCCGCTCTGACATCGCTCATCCATATGTATATAGTCTTAATTTATTCCTACTTAGATTTGTGTGTATTGGGTATATGTTGTGTGGTTTGTTAGATATTACTTGTTAGGTATTACTGCTCTGTCGGAGCTAGAAACACAAGCACTTCACTACACCCGCAATAACATCTGCTAACCACGTGTATGTGACCAATACAATGTGATTTGGATTAAGGGCTGTGATAGGATAAAACTGAGGATGGATCAACAACATTGTAGTTACTCCACAATACTAACCTAAATGACAGAGTGAAAAGAAGGAAGCCTGTACAGAATACACATATTCCACAACATGCTTCCTGTTTACAATAAGGAACTAAAAAAGTTAAACTGCTAAAAAAAATTGCAAAGAAATGAACTTTATGCCCTGAATACAAAGCGTTATGTTATCCAACACAACACACCACTGAGTACCACTTCATATTTCAAGCATGGTGGTGGCTGCATCATGCTTGTCAGCGGCAAGGACAAGGGAGTTTTTTGGTTTGTTGATAAAAATAAAACAGAATAAAGCGCATGCAAAATCCTAGCAGAAAACCTAGTTCAGTCTGCTTTCCACCTGACACTAGGAGACACATTCATCATTCAGCAGGACAAAAACCTACAACACAAGGACAAATATACACTGGAGTTGCTTACCGAAATAACATCGGCCTAGTTACAGTTATGACTTAAATCGGCTTGAAAATCTATGGCAAGACTTGAAAATGGCTGTCTAGCATTGATCAACAACCAAAGTGAAGAATATTATACAATCCAGGTGTGCAAAGCTCTTAGAGACTTACCCAGAAAGACTCCCAGCTGTAATCACTGACAAAGGTGATTCTAACATTTATTAACACAGGGGTGTGTTACTTATGTAAATTGAATATTTCTGTACTTAATTATCAATACATTTATTAAAATGTCTAAAAACATGTTTTCACTTTGTCATTATGGGGTATTGTGTGTAGATGGGTGAGAAAAAAATAGATTTAATCCATTTTGAATTCAGGCTGTCACACAACAAATGTGGAATAAGTCAAGGGGTATGAATACTTTATGAAAACACTACTTACAGTTATTGAAAGGGCAAGGCAGTCCCAAATAGGCTATGACGCCTAAGCTGTATAAACATATCCCAGGTTGCAACTGTCACCGGGGCTGTGCAGAGTCACCTGCCAAGCGACAAGTGACGGAATATGTTCCACAGGATGGAAATACCCCTTACTTCCGACTGTCCCTTCCGCAGAAATACTGTAGCATACCCATTCAAAGCCCATCAAACATTTAGAATAAACGATGTATTTATATGAATATATTTATAGTGTATAGAGGGGGCAAACGATAAATGACAAATATACAGTTGAAACTGACTCAGAAATCCTAAACATACACCTGGCAGCTAATTTACAGGTACAGTCTAGTGACTGTCAGAATAGTCTGACTCAATACTAAATTAGAACAGCGGGTTATGCATCGGGAAAAAAACGAAAACCAACACTAACTCACCACTTTGAGGATTTTTTGGGGATCGTTTTTAGTAAATAAAAGTTAGTGAAATAGTTTCACCTCGCACAGCGTGTCTGACAACTGAAAGAGCGCATATCTGTGGTTGTTCCTCCAGAATGCTCGCTGACCTCCGAGCTGAACGGGTAAACTCCTCCCTGCTGGAGACTGTGGGGAATAACCCTACGTCACCAGTTCTCTTTTTCTGGATTGGATGTGAGCTCTACACCTGTTCTCTTTTTCTGGATTGGATGTGAGCTCTACACCTGTTCGAATGCTGCACCGTATGTTAGAAACGGAGGTGGTTACTGTACCAGGCGAGGCCTATTAGCATACTGATGCAAAATGAGCTAAATGAAAAGTGTTAAAAATACATTGCCAGTGTGGCTACTGAGTGGTAGGCCAAAGGTTATTAAGCAGTTTGCGTCGTTGTTTTAGCCTTCATAAACTGTTAATGTGCAGGCGTTTCCCAAGAAATTCAAAAAGGAGCCTAAAGAATCAATGAATGAACGTGTCACCTGACATGGTGTTTCAGAAGCCTGTGCACTTCTTGTTCTTGGAAAAGACTTGAGGGGGCAGCACTACACAAAACAAATCAACCAGTTGGCACTTTTTCCCTGTCGCGTTTGGACTGGCCACAACTCAGCTGGCTTTAGAGAGCAGAACACTTGATTATGAAAGCAGTGTCTTTCTATTGTAATATCGTCTGGTTTCTCAAAGGAATTCACAAGGTCAGTTATTTGCAAAATGTTGACATACATAGTGTAAATGTGTTGTATTTTGTTTTGTGGGGGAAAGTAGGTTCTTGAGGGTGCAGAAACTGTTTGCAAAGTCAAAGTGTTAACACTAACCTATGTGTGAGAGTATTCTATGCTGGTCCTTGTTTCATGATCATGATGAAATATTTGTCCTTTAATGATCATCTGTAATTGTCAAGGTTATTACTCTCACTGTAGGCTATATATTAATTTAGATCAACGTATGGCACTACCAGACATACACAACCCCTGTTTTAACTCACATTACAATAGTCCCATTGACAGCACCGTCATGGTTGTAGCTAATAAAGGTATGGAACCAGAGATTGGTCAAGAAGAAAAACCCACCCCCTGCCTCTCTATGCTGCTGTCATAGGCTACACAAGTTAAACCCACCCCCTGCCTCTCTATGCTGCTGTCATAGGCTACACAAGTTAAACCCACCCCCTGCCTCTCTATGCTGCTGTCATAGGCTACACAAGTTAAACCCACCCCTGCCTCTCTATGCTGCTGTCATAGGCTACACAAGTTAAACCCACCCCCTGCCTCTCTATGCTGCTGTCATAGGCTACACAAGTTATCTGGTTAAAAAAAGGCACTACATTACCAAAACGTTGGTTAATAGGTTTACCCATTGAATTGTTGGGTGTGACTTTCTTTGTACAGGCTACAGAACTATCAGGATTCTGTTTTCAAATCAAATCAAATCAAATGTATTTATATAGCCCTTCTTACATCAGCTGATATCTCAAAGTGCTGTACAGAAACCCAGCCTAAAACCCCAAACGGCAAGCAATGCAGGTGTAGAAGCACGGTGGCTAGGAAAAACTGCCTAGAAAGGCCAAAACCTAGGAAGTAACCTAGAGAGGAACCAGGCTATGAGGGGTGGCCAGTCGTCTTCTGGCTGTGCCGGGTGGAGATTATAACAGAACATGGCCAAGATGTTCAAATGTTCATAAATGACCAGCATGGTCAAATAATATATATATATATTTTATTTTTATTTTTATTATTTGACCATAATTATCGACACAGTAGATGTCGAGGGTGCAACAAGTCAGCACCTCGAGTAAATGTCAGTTGGCTTTTCATAGCCGATCATTGAGAGTATCTCTACCGCTCCTGCTGTCTCTAGAGAGTTGAAAACAGCAGGTCTGGGACAGGTAGCACGTCCGGTGAACAGGTCAGGGTTCCATAGCCGCAGGCAGAACAGTTGAAACTGGAGCAGCAGCACGGCCAGGTGGACTGGGGACAGCAAGGAGTCATCATGTCAGGTAGTCCTGAGGCATGGTCCTAGGGCTCAGGTTTTACCAACATCCCCTCTTTTGTTTCTCCAGGTGTTACAGTCCAGATGGTATGCAGTGTTTGTCCAGGTGTTACAGTCCAGATGGTATGCAGTGTTTGTCCAGGTGGTACAGTCCACATGGTATGCAGTGTTTGTCCAGGTGGTACAGTCCACATGGTATGCAGTGTTTGTCCAGGTGGTACAGTCCAGATGGTATGCAGTGTTTGTCCAGGTGGTACAGTCCACATGGTATGCAGTGTTTGCCCAGGTGGTACAGTCCACATGGTATGCAGTGTTTGTCCAGATGGTACAGTCCAGATGGTATGCAGTGTTTGTCCAGGTGGTACAGTCCACATGGTATGCAGTGTTTGCCCAGGTGGTACAGTCCACATGGTATGCAGTGTTTGTCCAGGTGGTACAGTCCACATGGTATGCAGTGTTTGTCCAGGTGGTACAGTCCACATGGTATGCAATGTTTGTCCAGGTGGTACAGTCCACATGGTATGCAGGAACAAGGAGAGAGCTGAGAGAGATTGCTCGTGTGTGTTTGTGAACTCAGCTACAACGTTTGTGCTGAACTCAGCTTCTGCATAAAGATCAACATCTGACCATACTGGTTTATTGTATTACTTTAAATGACTTTTCAATCTAGGAAGTATACGGTCACCATCTGGATATATCTGAGACACAAGGTCTGGGATCCTTTCAGATGCAATACCCCACCATCAACATGTTGGTAGGCTCCACACAGTCCATTTACTAACCTGCAATTAGTGTTGCAGAGGGTCTGTAAATTTCCGGAATTATTCCGGAAATGTTCCATGGGAAGTTAAGCCTGGGAATTTTCCTTAAATTCATCAAAAAAAGTTAGCTTATAACATTTAACCTTTTTTTGTGTGATACACATAAGGCAATTCTAGGTCTTATTTTGGTTAAACTATCCCCAATTCAAGGGAATTTCAACCCTCTGCATGCACAGTGCATTCTTCCATCACATGTACAACTAATTCTCAAGATCTTGGACACTAATGAGATGCTATTGAGCCCACACTAGTACACTCTCTGAGCCAAGGACTACATACTTTCTGGTGAGTTTTGATTACAATACTGGGTGGGGTGAATATATTTTATATGACATACATAATTTTTTTGTTTACTAGTAAATAGTAGCCTACAGCAAAGTGTGTTTAAATAATTTCTAACTTGTTAACAATTTCTGCTAGTTAGTTTTTGCTACCATGTGGATTTTAGCTTGCTTGAGCCTGCTGAGGAGTGTTAATTCACCTGTTTCCATACATGTTTCATTTTACAACATTTATCTTACAAAGGAGACGTTTAATATTACTGCTTAACTATTTATCTGTACATTGAATTGAATTTGTTTTGTTTTTTACAACAACAAAAAGAATCTTTACAGGAAAATGCCACGGGCACTATCGGATGTGTGGAGACATTTCACTGCAGCTAATGTAGAAGGAAAAGCTGTGTACATTTCCAAATATTGTGCCAAATCATATGTGAAGAATGCAACAAAGATGCAGAATCATCTGGCCAAGTGGATAAAGTTCCCTCAGCGCTCACAACAAGCAGCCTCTGACAAAAGTCCATCTACTTCTATTCGAGGTGAAATTATGAATCAGACACCTTCTCGATAGCAACAGCTCATGGTCCTCCGGGAATCAGAAGTTTTTTTGACTCAATAGAGAGGAACGTAGTCAAAGAAATGCTGATGAATGTCTTGCTCGAGCTGTGTATGCAACTGGTTGACCTCTGATGCTCACAGGCAATGTGTATTGGAAGAGATTTCTGAATGTTCTTCGCTCGGCATACACCCCTCCAACCAGACATGCTTTATCTACTCATTTGCTGAATGCAGAGTTCAACAGACTTCAAGTGAAGATCAAGCAAATCATAGAGAAAGCAGACTGTATTGCAATCATCCCTGATGGGTGGTCGAATGTTTGTGGGCAAGGAATAATTACCTACATCATCGCCACCCCTCAACCAGTATTCTACAAGAGCACAGACACAAGGGACAACAGACACACCGGTCTCTACATTGCAGATGAGCTGAAGGCAGTATCAATGACCTTGGACCACAGAAGGTATTTGCACTGGTGACAGACAATGCTGCGAACATGAAGGCTGCTTGGTCTAAAGTGGAGGAGTCCTACCCTCACAACACACCCATTGGCTGTGCTGCTCATGCACTGAATCTGCTCTACAAGGACATCATGGCACTGAAAACAATGGATACAGTCTACAAGAGAGCCAAGGAAATGGTTAGGTATGTGAAGGGTCATCAAGTTATAGCAGCAATCTACTTCACCAAGCAAAGTGAGAAGAATAAGAGCATCACATTGAAGCTGCCCAGCAACACCTGTTGGGGTGGTGTTGTCATCATGTTTGACAGTCTCCTGGAGGGGAAGGAGTCACTCCAATAAATTGCCATATCACAGTCTGCAAATATGGCCTCCTGGAAGATGTATTTTGGGAGAGAGTGGTAAGCAGCCTGAAACTCCTGAAACCTATAGCAGTAGCCATTGCACGGATTGAGGGAGACAATGCCATCCTGTCTGATGTTCAGACTCTGTTTGCAGATGTAAGAGAAGAAATCCGTACTGCCCAGCCCACTTCACTGTTGCTCCAAGCAGTGAAGTGGAAAAAAAACTGCAGTTCTGAAATACATCAAAAAGCGTGAAGACTTCTGCCTGAAGCCCATACAGGCCACAGCGTACTTGTTGGACCCCAAGTATGCTGGCAAGAGCATCCTGTCTGGTGCAGAGATCAACAAGGCCTATGGTGTCATCACTACCGTGTCTTGCCACCTTGGCCTGGATGAGGGCAAGGTTCTTGGCAGTCTGGCGAAGTACACTTCCAAGCCAGGGCTTTAGGATGGAGATGCAATACGGCAGTCGTGGCAACATATCTCAGCCACCTGGTGGAAGGGACTTTGTGGATCTGAGGCTCTTTCCCCTGTTCTCTCCATCATCCTCCAAATCCCACCAACATCAGCTGCCTCAGAGCGCAACTGGTCCTTGTTTGGGAACACACACACACCAAAGCACGCAACAGGCTGACCAATGCAAGGGTTGAAAAATCGGTGGCCATCCGGGCAAATTTGAGGCTTTTTGTGCCTGACAACGAGCCATTCTCAACAAGGTTGGAAAGTGACAGTAAAGATGAGGCCTCAGAGTCTGATGTTCAAGAGGTAGACATTGAGGAGGTCCAGGGAGAAGAAATTGGAAGCCTGAGAGGAAGACAACCAAAGCTTTCGTTTCTAGAGTATTATTTTACGTATGTTGAAAACGTTTTTGGTTGCGATGGATCATTGGGGATCATTCAATATTCCCTTTTGTTGTTCAGTGAAATCATCCCATGTGAAGAGTCAACTCATTTAATTAAAGTTCAATTCATAACTAAATAGTTTTTTATTTCTGTTGGAATGATTTAATCATTTGCAATGTCTACTTATGATAAGGTAAAAGGTTTATGTTTCTGTCTCCCTATGATATGATAAATATCTCAAATGCAAAAAACATCTACATTTAAATGGTATTAATATTAATTTCCATTATTTCCCATATATTCCCGTTGATTCCCACGGAAAGTTTCCACCTGTGAATATTTCCCAAAATGTGCAACCCTACCTGCAATACCCCACCATCAATGTGTTGGTAGGCACCACACAGTCTGTATACTAACCTGCAGTACCCCACCATCAATGAGTTGGTAGGCACCACACAGTCTGTATACTAACCTGCAGTACCCCACCATCCATGTGTTGGTAGGCACCACACAGTCTGTATACTAACCTGCAATACCCCACCATCAACATGTTAACTAGGTCAAATCTGAGTTCTTTTTCCCCAGTTGCCTTGAACACAATGAAGTCGGAGATCTCAGAGTTCCCAGTTGTTTTGAACGCGGGATCACTTGAGGATGTGGCAACTGACTTTGCTTCTTGAAAGTCTAATATCTTGAAAACTTGACTGCTGACATGCAAACCATTTTGGGGCTGAATCAACAGTGGACCAATAAAACAAATACCAAAATAGTGCACCTGGGGTAAGACTGTCTGAACGCACCTTGGGTAAGACTTGTACGGTCTGAACGCACCTTGGGTAAGACTTGTACTGTCTGTACGCACCTTGGGTAAGACTTGTATGGTCTGAATACACCTTGGGTAAGACCTTTACTGTCTGAATACACCTTGGGTAAGACCTTTACTGTCTGAATACACCTTGGGTAAGACTTGCTGTCTGAATGCACCTTGGGTAAAACCTTTACTGTCTGAACACACCTTGGTTAAAACCTTTATTGTCTGAACACACCTTGGGTAAAACTTTTACTGTCTGAACAAAGTAATCTATGATCTGAATAGGTTCTCTTCCCTTCAGGAGTGTATGTGTATGTAAAATTCCAGAGGCAACCAATTAGAAGGTTGCGTGTACAAGCATTTCGCTACACTCGCAATAACATCTGCTAACCATGTGTATGTGACCACTGTGTATGTGACCAGAGCCTCATTCCACTGCAGAAGAGTTGAGACCCAAGGGTGGTGGACACTTACACAGTAGACATAACAAACCAATGGTCTGGATATTCCTTGGGGCTATGCCATGGGAGTTTCTGCAATAAAAATAAATATCTGTCAACATTAACTCTTTTGTCCATTCTGGCATGGTCATGTCTCATCCTCTTTCCCCCAGATTAGTTACATCAGGGGCATGCTGGTCCAGAAGCTCCGGCCTGATGACCTCCAGTCTGCAAAAGGTCCCTTTGATGGACCCATGGTCTAGGTAGAAGTAGAGAACAGGGTTCACATGGTGGGGTGGTGCTTGGCTACAGTAGTTATATACAAACACACTATAAGATTGTATTCATCGCATACGAATGTCAAAGTTGCTTAAGACTGTTATTATGTGACCCAAACGCACCATATCAACATAGGCTAGTATTTTCCAGTCTCAAGCTGTGACCCCAATGGAACCAAACACACACAACCATTTGATAAACTCTTTCTTACCTAAAGAACCAATTCTAATACTAGCTGAAATGATTCAGCTCTAACGCTGAACAAAAATATAAACGCAACATGCAAAAATGTTAAATATTTTACTGAGTTACAGATCATATAAGGAAATCAGCCAATTGAAAAATTAATTAGGCTCTAATCTTTGGATTTCACATGACTGGGAATACAGATATGCATCTGTCACAGATACCTTAAAAAAAAGGAAGAAGCATTGATCAGGCTATTGCCTGTGGAATGTTGTCCCACTCCTCAATGGCTGTGCAATGTTGCTGGATATTGGCGGGAACTGGAACACCACGTCGATCCGGAGCATCCCAAACTTGCTCAACATGTCTGAGTATGCAGGCCATGGAAGAACTGGGACATTTTTAGCTTCCAGGAAGTGTGTACAGAGCTGTGTGACATGGCAGTGCATTATCATGCTGAAACATGCTGATGAATGGCACGACAATGGGCCTTGATAAAATGCAATTGTGTTCGTTGGCCTCAAGAACTCGTCACGGTATCTCTGCATTAAAATTGCCTTGATAAAATGCAATTGTGTTCATTGTCCGTAGCTTATGCCTGCTCATACCATATCCCCACCACCACCATGTTTACAATCATCAAACCGCTTGCCCATACGGCGCCATAAACTCTGTCTGCCATCTGCCCGGTACAGTTGAAACCGGGATTCATCCATGAAGAGCACACTTCTCCAGTGTGCCAGTGGCCATCGAAGATGAGCATTTGCCCACTGAAGTCGGTTACGACACCAAACTGCAGTCAGGTCAAGACCCTGGTGATGACGAGCACGTAGGTGAGCTTCCCTGGGACGGTTTGACAGTTTGTGCAGAAATTATTCAGTTGTGCAAACAGTTTCATCAGCTGTCCAGGTGGCTGGTCTCAGATAGTCCCGCAGGTGAAGAAGCCAGATGTGGAGTTCCAGGGCTGGCGTGGTTACACCTGGTCTGCCATATGTACAAAAAAAAAAATGCATGAAATGAAATGCATGCATTCACTACTGTAAGTCGCTCTGGATAAGAGCGTCTGCTAAATGACTAAAATGTAAAAATGTTAGGTCGGTTGGACTTACTGTCAAATTCTCTAAAACAACAGTGGTTTATGGGAGGGAAATTAACATTCAGTTCTCTGGTTGACATTCCTGCAGTCAGTATGCGAACTTCAGTCATTGATGTAAATGGAATTCTCCCCTTTGTACTTTTCACTATGTTAAGGAAATGCAAAGTCTCAGTATGTGACCAACAGCCATGAGGTGGTAGATAGCTCATCCTGACACATTCATGGTCACTCATTTGACTCTTAAGCTAGAATCCTAGCAGAGGGACGGGCCTGGAGCTTATGGATGCAAGGGCTGACCATCCAGGATATCAAAATAACATTTTTAACCATGTTTTTGTTTACAAAATGGGACACAACAGCTGAACTGAGCTCATGAGGAACTTGTTCTTTAAGATTAAATGGGTAAAAATAGATGTAGCTTTAAGTATCTCCAACCTGTACTCATTGGTAATAAAGAACTTGGCCTTAAACACAGATTGAGTATATCCCTGTCTGAAACTCAGGACACACGCGCACACACTTGAATTCAACGATTTTGCAGCTAGTGTTAGCCTGAAGGATCAGCATTAAATAATTGTTGGATAAGAAATAAAACCTCAATATTCAATATTTTTTTATTTATTTTTGTAGCAATCCACATTTGCTGTTTTGTTTTTAATAATTCATTCTCATTTTTATACAGTATTGAAAACCAAAAAAAAAAAAAAAAAGTGGTGCATTCACATCTTTCCCGAGGGATTCTTTAAGGTTGATCTCTACAAGGGTAAAACGGTGAAAAGCTGGAATCCATCCATGTTGAAATTCTCACAGGGAGCAAGAGTAATAGTAGTTGGCCTGATAAAAAAAATCTACAACACTTCATGGATTTGATTTTTTTTTGTATTATTTTTTTTGCCATTTACTTCTGGTTTTTGTCATTTTTGTAAAGGGAGGAGTCAGCTTCCCAGCATTTATCTTTTAAAAAGGAACTTCCCAGTCCATGCGCACAACACTCCCCCTCCAAAAAAACCTCCCCTCAATCCATTTCTCTTCTCCAACAATGCTCCTCTCCTCTTATGCAACGTAGGTGTAGACTTTGCGGTCCTCAGGCGTCCGTGCCAAGTATTCTCTCTCTATGAGTCCTTCAATGCGCTTCTTAATGACCACAGGGCTGGGGAGGAACCGGGCCCTCAGCTGCTGGGTGACCTGGGGAGAAAGGCAGTACAATAACACTATTAGACACTACACTATTGTTTCTCTGGTTCAAGAGACTGTGCTGAAATGTCCTGCACTGAAATAACATGTGCCAAAATATCCAAGTTCTGAGGAAGTGTATTTCCATTAAAAACCATAACATGATTGGTGAAAGAATAGCACAGAGATGATTGCCGGTACACATGTTGAAAAAGTTACCTCAAAGTACCCACAAATACTGTAGGGATAAACATTTCCAAGTTAAAAAAAAGAATACATTGAAAACTCTTACAAATTGACTGAAATGATCTAGGGATGCAGATTTTAATAATAAAAAACATCTTCCAAACCTGGCTGCACATCAACCCTACACATGCTATGACGAGCGACTGAATGGACAACACATGAACATTTCCCAGCTGGCTCAGAGACAATTTATGCTTGATCCGAAAATGTGGTCAGTGGTTCCATACGGAGGACGTTGTGGAGCCTACGGAAGCATGCAGAGGCCAAATTGAGCTCCATACCGCACCGCCGTGCACATTTCGTAACAATGCAGAGGGCTCCGTAAAACTACGCATTGACATGATTGGTTGATGGAAGGTGAGGGCGGTCCTGTATAAACACAAACTCACTTCCTTGACAACTTCCTTCACAACAGCTCTGCACTGCTCTGAGAAGTATGAAAGCCCTGACTTCTGCAGTGGCCCTATCACCCTTACTGCTGCACGGCCAATGCAGACAACAGATTGGCCACGCAGCGCCTTTTAGTCTGAAATATTGAACAATGTGTGTTGTCCCTGTGAAACAAACCAAGTCCAGGGCAGTACAGCTAGTGGAGATCAAGGCAGAGAGTTCTCTCCCGACCTCATGGACCGGTTTCCCTAAACAGATTCAATGGAAATTCTCCCATTGAGCTAGTTATTTTTAGTCTAGGGCAAAGGTCTGTCCGCCACCCTTTCTCCTCTGTCCACAGTAACCCCAGAAACTGATAAGTGGTCTAGTAGGAGAACGGAAGAGGCTCATCCCCTCCTCTATAGCCACCTTTCATCGAGAAGAGTCATGTGTATACTACGGGTTTTTATTGGAAGAGTTTTGAAATCTGCCACACCCCCTTTGAATCAGCTTTTGTTTTGTCTGAAGGAGAATAGCATGCAGGCGTGTAAAAACAATATGCCTCAAGGTTTTTATCTCTTCACACATGTATTTTGGGATCCACCCCTGTAAACGTCATTTGACTGATGACACACGAGAGAAGGAGCTTCTCATTTCATAAAAGCGCTTTTTTTCTCCACTTTCTCTCTCCTCAATTACCTTAGAACTTCTTCAAAAGGAGGGGAGAGGAAGCCTCCATTTGATTTGCTCAACTGCTGAAAGGCCATCTCCATGGTAACACTACCACTTGCCGTTAGAATCTCTATGGATGCCATATAGGCCTAAGCTTACTCTGTGTCCAGGAAACAACCCACCTCTTACCAGGACGTTAAGGCCTCTGCTACCAGGACGTTAAGGCCTCTGCTACCAGGACGTTAAGGCCTCTGCTACCAGGACGTTAAGGCCTCTGCTACCAGGACGTTAAGGCCTCTGCTACCAGGACGTTAAGGACGCACCCACCTCTGCTACCAGGACATTGTGCTGCATCCTCTTCCTGGACTTCATGATGCGGACGATGGCCGCCTCGATCTCATGCTTCCTGTCGTCGTCCACCTTCTGCCGCGTCTCCTTCCTCTCAGGGTCCGACTCGCCCTGCTTAGCAGCGACTGGAGGGAGGGAGAGAGACAGCAACCTTAGCACGGCGGAGGGGGGGTGGGGTGGCAGCAAGCACGGCGGAGGGAGTGGCAACCTCGGCGGAGGGAGGGTGGGAGAGACAGCAACCTCGGCGGAGGGAGGGGGAGAGACAGCAACCTCGGCGGAGGGAGGGGGAGAGAGACAGCAACCTCGGCGGAGGGCCACGTTCAGTAGCCAAACGTTGCAGATAGAAATACCACAAATAGAGCCAATTATTTTGCAAAACTCGACATGTCAGAGAAGTATGTTTGTTCTAAATAGCATATCTCTATCTGCACATCCTGCTGAACAAATATCAGGGCAAAGGTCAACATGCCCACAGGTTAAATGAGCAATAGTTAGAAGATGAGCCTAAAACCCTAAGCCTGTAGCTCCCCAGACCAGAAGACCACTGTGATATGGCTCCTTTTATCATTTATAAAACCCATCTCATTAGAATAACAGACGACACACTCACCTGTCTGTATTTTGACTCTGTGCAGTTTGGAGGTAAACTGATCGTTGACTGTAAACACGTGGCCGTTCTCGATCTCCTTGGACTTGGGCTCCTTGGTGAGGACGCGCTGGGTGGGCTTCCCGCAAGCCAGCGACTGCAGCGCTCGCACCAGCTCCCTCTCCGGTATATCCGTCTCCTGCTGGATCTCCTACAGTGGGGGATGAGGGGGGAGAGAGGGAGAGAGCGTAAAGGAGGAGCAGAGGGAGTGGAGGGAAGCAGAAAATGGGAGAGGAGGAAGGAAGTTCAGTTTTTCCGCTTGCCATCTTTATCTGTGAATTCTTACACTTTCATGTGATGGAGACTGACCTGTATCTGGCTCTTACCTCGAACGTGGACTTTTCTCTGTTGTTGAAGAGTATGAGGATGGTCATCTGGAAGGTGGAGACCTGCAGTATGTGCTTCCTGGTGTTAGAGCCCGTCACCTGGGCTCCTCCCACTCCTACCTCCGAACCATCCTCCTGGAGAGACAGAGAGAGACTATGACTGACCCAAACTTAAGGAAAGCTTTGACTATGTATAGACTCAGTGAGCATAGCCTTGCTATTGAGAAAGACCGCCGTAGGCAGACCTGGCTCTCAAGAGAAGACCGGCTATGTGCACACTGCCCACAAAATGAGGTGGAAACTGAGCTGCACTTCCTAACCTCCTGCCAAATGTACGACCATTAGAGAGACATATTTCCCTCAGGTTACAAAGATCCACAAAGACTTCGAAAACAAACCCAATTTTGATAAACTCCCATACCTATTGGGTGAAATACCACAGTGTGCACTCACAGCAGCCAGATTTGTGACCTGTTGCCACAAGAAAAGAAGTGAAGAACAAACACCATTGTAAATATAACCCATATTTATGTTGATTTATTTTCCCTTTTGTACTTGTACTGTCATCATTTGAAATGTCTTTATCCTTTTGGAACTTCTGTGAGTGTAATGTTTACTGTACATTTTAGTTTTTCACTTTTGTTTATTATCTATTTCACTTAATTTGGCAATGTTAACATATGTTTCCCATGCCAATAAAGCCCCTTGAATTGAGACAGAGTGACCAGAGTTACAGGTAGAAAGAGGTGGAGAGAAGGGAGAGTGAGAGGGAGAGTGAGAGAAATGTAAAACAGTATTGACATTAACATACAACAGGAAAGCTACAGTTCATGTCATTCTGAGTAGACCCCCCCCATGCCTTATTGCCGACAGGAAACCTTTACCTTCTTGATGGGGCCGTGGAAGGTAGCGTTGAGGTCGGCTGAGCCCATGTGGTGCTGGAGGGTCAACTGTCTGCCACTGTGTTTGGCCAAGTAGAACCTAACAGAAGAATGTATATTAAATGGATTGCACTGTGGAAGACATAAGTAATAGATAACAGATCCATCGATGAGGCTCAGAGGATGGCTGGTACCTTCTGAAGACCTCGAAGGCGTGTCTCGGGGAGGGTGGGATGGTGCATTTGGGCGTGGCCGACTGTGTGGGCCAATAGCCAGTGGTGAGTACTCTTACTGTGAGGTCGACGCCCCCTAGAGACAGCTGGGAGAAACGGCAGTCACAACATGAAAAGGAAAACCAAGACACAGGAGGAGTCCAGGGTTTATAACACAGACATGTTATGGCAATGCCAGTTTTTCATTTGATGGAAATAGTACTTTTATCATATCTTATACAATGTGGACTGTAATGGGGGGAGGTGTTGACAATGTGGACTGTAATGGGGGGGGGTGATGACAATGTGGACTGTAATGGGGGGGAAGTGATGACAATGTGGACTGTTGGGGGGAGGTGTTGACAATGTGGACTGTTGGGGGGAGGTGATGACAATGTGGACTGTTGGCGGGGAGGTGTTGACAATGCTGACTGTTGGCGGGGAGGTGTTGACAATGTGGACTGTTGGGGGGAGGTGTTGACAATGTGGACTGTTGGGGGGAGGTGTTGACAATGTGGACTGTTGGGGGTGGTGATGACAATGTGGACTGTTAGGGGGAGGTGTTGACAATGTGGACTGTTGGGGGGGAGGTGTTGACAATGTGGACTGTTGGGGGAGGTGTTGACAATGTGGACTGTTGGGGGGAGGTGTTGACAATGTGGACTGTTAGGGGGAGGTGTTGACAATGTGGACTGTTGGGGGGAGGTGTTGACAATGTGGACTGTTGGGGGTTGATGACAATGTGGACTGTTGGGGGGAGGTGATGACAATGTGGACTGTTGGGGGTTGATGACAATGTGGACTGTTGGGGGAGGTGTTGACAATGTGGACTGTTAGGGGGGAGGTGTTGACAATGTGGACTGTAATGGGGGGAGGTGTTGACAATGTGGACTGTAATGGGGGGAGGTGTTGACAATGTGGACTGTTAGGGGGGAGGTGTTGACAATGCTGACTGTTAGGGGGGAAGTGTTGACAATGCGGACTGTTAGGGGGGGAGGTGTTGACAATGTGGACTGTTAGGGGGGAGGTGTTGACAATGTGGACTGTTGGGGGAGGTGTTGACAATGTGGACTGTTGGGGGTTGATGACAATGTGGCCTGTTGGGGGGGTGATGACAATGTGGACTGTAATGGGGGGAGGTGTTGACAATGTGGACTGTTAGGGGGGAGGTGTTGACAATGTGGACTGTTAGGGGGAGGTGTTGACAATGTGGACTGTTAGGGGGGAGGTGTTGACAATGTGGACTGTTAGGGGAGGGTGTTGACAATGTGGACTGTTGGGGGGGTGTTGACAATGTGGCCTGTTGGGGGCGTGATGACAATGTGGCCTGTTGGGGGGGTGATGACAATGTGGACTGTTGGGGGGGTGATGACAATGTGGACTGTTGGGGGGGTGATGACAATGTGGCCTGTAATGGGGGGAGGTGTTGACAATGTGGACTGTAATGGGGGGAGGTGTTGACAATGTGGACTGTTGGGGGGGAGGTGTTGACAATGTGGACTGTTGGGGGGGGTGATGACAATGTGGACTGTTGGGGGGGTGATGACAATGTGGACTGTTAGGGGGAGGTGTTGACAATGTGGACTGTTAGGGGGGTGTTGACAATGTGGACTGTTGGGGGGGTGATGCGACAATGTGGACTGTTGGGGGGTGATGACAATGTGGACTGTTGGGGGGTGATGACAATGTGGACTGTTGGGGGGGTGATGACAATGTGGCCTGTTGGGGGGTGATGACAATGTGGACTGTAATGGGGGGGAGGTGTTGACAATGTGGACTGTAATGGGGGGAGGTGTTGACAATGTGGACTGTAATGGGGGGAGGTGTTGACAATGTGGACTGTAATGGGGGGGAGGTGTTGACAATGCTGACTGTTGGGGGGGGAGGTGTTGACAATGCTGACTGTTGGGGGGGAGGTGTTGACAATGTGGACTGTAATGGGGGAGGTGTTGACAATGTGGACTGTAATGGGGGAGGTGTTGACAATGTGGACTGTTAGGGGGGAGGTGTTGACAATGAGGACTGTTGGGGGGAGGTGTTGACAATGAGGACTGTTGGGGGGAGGTGTTGACAATGTGGACTGTTAGGGGGAGGTGTTGACAATGTGGACTGTAATGGGGGAGGTGTTGACAATGTGGACTGTAATGGGGGAGAGTGTTGACAATGTGGACTGTAATGGGGGAGGTGTTGACAATGTGGACTGTTAGGGGGGGTGATGACAATGTGGACTGTTGGGGGGAGGTGTTGACAATGTGGACTGTTGGGGGGGTGATGACAATGTGGACTGTTGGGGGGGTGTTGACAATGTGGACTGTTGGGGGGGTGATGACAATGTGGACTGTTGGGGGGCTGTTGACAATGTGGACTGTTGGGGGGCTGTTGACAATGTGGACTGTAATGGGGGAGGTGTTGACAATGTGGACTGTAATGGGGGGAGGTGTTGACAATGTGGACTGTAATGGGGGGGAGGTGTTGACAATGCTGACTGTTGGGGGGGAGGTGTTGACAATGCTGACTGTTGGGGGGGAGGTGTTGACAATGCTGACTGTTGGGGGAGGTGTTGACAATGTGGACTGTTGGGGGGGAGGTGTTGACAATGTGGACTGTAATGGGGGGAAGTGTTGACAATGTGGACTGTAATGGGGGAGGTGTTGACAATGTGGACTGTTAGGGGGGAGGTGTTGACAATGTGGACTGTTGGGGGAGGTGTTGACAATGTGGACTGTTAGGGGGGAGGTGTTGACAATGTGGACTGTTAGGGGGGAGGTGTTGACAATGTGGACTGTTAGGGGAGGTGTTGACAATGTGGACTGTTGGGGGGGTGTTGACAATGTGGACTGTTGGGGGTGATGACAATGTGGCCTGTTGGGGGGTGATGACAATGTGGACTGTTGGGGGGGTGATGACAATGTGGACTGTTGGGGGGGTGATGACAATGTGGACTGTTGGGGGGTGATGACAATGTGGACTGTTGGGGGGGGGTGTTGACAATGTGGACTGTTGGGGAGGTGATGACAATGTGGACTGTAATGGGGGGAGGTGTTGACAATGTGGACTGTAATGGGGGGAGGTGTTGACAATGTGGACTGTAATGGGGGGAGGTGTTGACAATGTGGACTGTTGGGGGGAGGTGTTGACAATGCTGACTGTTGGGGGGGAGGTGTTGACAATGCTGACTGTTGGGGGGGAGGTGTTGACAATGCTGACTGTTGGGGGGGAGGTGTTGACAATGTGGACTGTAATGGGGGAGGTGTTGACAATGTGGACTGTAATGGGGGAGGTGTTGACAATGTGGACTGTTAGGGGGGAGGTGTTGACAATGCGGACTGTTAGGGGGGAGGTGTTGACAATGCGGACTGTTGGGGGGAGGTGTTGACAATGTGGACTGTTAGGGGGAGGTGTTGACAATGTGGACTGTTAGGGGGGAGGTGTTGACAATGTGGACTGTTAGGGGGGAGGTGTTGACAATGTGGACTGTTGGGGGGGTGATGACAATGTGGACTGTTGGGGGGGTGATGACAATGTGGACTGTTGGGGGGGTGATGACAATGTGGACTGTTATGGGGGAGGTGTTGACAATGTGGACTGTAATGGGGGGAGGTGTTGACAATGCTGACTGTTGGGGGGAGGTGTTGACAATGTGGACTGTAATGGGGGAGGTGTTGACAATGAGGACTGTAATGGGGGGAGGTGTTGACAATGTGGACTGTTAGGGGGGAAGTGTTGACAATGAGGACTGTTGGGGGGAGGTGTTGACAATGAGGACTGTTGGGGGGAGGTGTTGACAATGTGGACTGTTAGGGGGGAGGTGTTGACAATGTGGACTGTTAGGGGGGAGGTGTTGACAATGTGGACTGTTAGGGGGGAGGTGTTGACAATGTGGACTGTTAGGGGGAGGTGTTGACAATGTGGACTGTTGGGGGGGTTGTTGACAATGTGGACTGTTGGGGGGTTGTTGACAATGTGGACTGTTGGGGGGGGTGATGACAATGTGGACTGTAATGGGGAGGGTGTTGACAATGTGGACTGTTAGGGGGAGGTGTTGACAATGTGGACTGTTGGGGGGGTGTTGACAATGTGGACTGTTGTGGGGTGATGACAATGTGGACTGTTGGGGGGGTGATGACAATGTGGACTGTTGGGGGAGGTGTTGACAATGCTGACTGTTGGGGGGGTGATGACAATGTGGACTGTTGGGGGAGGTGTTGACAATGCTGACTGTTGGGGGGAGGTGTTGACAATGCTGACTGTTGGGGGGAGGTGTTGACAATGTGGACTGTAATGGGGGAGGTGTTGACAATGTGGACTGTAATGGGGGAGGTGTTGACAATGTGGACTGTAATGGGGGGGAGGTGTTGACAATGTGGACTGTAATGGGGGGAGGTGTTGACAATGTGGACTGTAATGGGGGGAGGTGTTGACAATGTGGACTGTTAGGGGGGGTGTTGACAATGCGGACTGTTGGGGGAAGTGTTGACAATGTGGACTGTTGGGGGGTGATGACAATGTGGACTGTTGGGGGGGAGGTGTTGACAATGTGGACTGTAATGGGGGAGGTGTTGACAATGTGGACTGTAATGGGGGAGGTGTTGACAATGTGGACTGTTAGGGGGGAGGTGTTGACAATGTGGACTGTTAGGGGGGAGGTGTTGACAATGAGGACTGTTGGGGGGAGGTGTTGACAATGTGGACTGTTAGGGGAGAGTGTTGACAATGTGGACTGTTAGGGGGAGGTGTTGACAATGTGGACTGTTAGGGGGGAGGTGTTGACAATGTGGACTGTTGGGGGGTTGATGACAATGTGGACTGTTGGGGGGTGTTGACAATGTGGACTGTTGGGGGGGTGATGACAATGTGGACTGTAATGGGGGAGGTGTTGACAATGTGGACTGTAATGGGGGAGGTGTTGACAATGCTGACTGTTGGGGGGAGGTGTTGACAATGTGGACTGTAATGGGGGAGGTGTTGACAATGAGGACTGTAATGGGGGGAGGTGTTGACAATGTGGACTGTTAGGGGGGAGGTGTTGACAATGAGGACTGTTGGGGGGAGGTGTTGACAATGAGGACTGTTGGGGGGAGGTGTTGACAATGTGGACTGTTAGGGGGGAGGTGTTGACAATGTGGACTGTTAGGGGGAGGTGTTGACAATGTGGACTGTTAGGGGGGAGGTGTTGACAATGTGGACTGTTGGGGGGGAGGTGTTGACAATGTGGACTGTTGGGGGAGTTGATGACAATGTGGACTGTTGGGGGGGTTGATGACAATGTGGACTGTTGGGGGGGTGATGACAATGTGGACTGTAATGGGGGGAGGTGTTGACAATGTGGACTGTTAGGGGGGGTGTTGACAATGTGGACTGTTGGGGGGGGTGATGACAATGTGGACTGTTGTGGGGGTGATGACAATGTGGACTGTTGGGGGGGTGATGACAATGTGGACTGTTGGGGGGAGGTGTTGACAATGCTGACTGTTGGGGGGGGGTGTTGACAATGTGGACTGTTGGGGGAGGTGTTGACAATGCTGACTGTTGGGGGGGAGGTGTTGACAATGCTGACTGTTGGGGGGAGGTGTTGACAATGTGGACTGTAATGGGGGGAGGTGTTGACAATGTGGACTGTAATGGGGGAGGTGTTGACAATGTGGACTGTAATGGGGGGAGGTGTTGACAATGTGGACTGTAATGGGGGGGAGGTGTTGACAATGTGGACTGTAATGGGGAGAGTGTTGACAATGTGGACTGTTAGGGGGGTGATGACAATGTGGACTGTTGGGGGGTGTTGACAATGTGGACTGTTGGGGGGTGATGACAATGTGGACTGTTGGGGGTGATGACAATGTGGACTGTTGGGGGGTGATGACAATGTGGACTGTTGGGGGCTGTTGACAATGTGGACTGTAATGGGGGGAGGTGTTGACAATGTGGACTGTAATGGGGGGAGGTGTTGACAATGTGGACTGTTGGGGGGGAGGTGTTGACAATGCTGACTGTTGGGGGAGGTGTTGACAATGCTGACTGTTGGGGGAGGTGTTGACAATGTGGACTGTAATGGGGGAGGTGTTGACAATGTGGACTGTAATGGGGGGAGGTGTTGACAATGTGGACTGTTAGGGGAGAGGTGTTGACAATGAGGACTGTTAGGGGGGAGGTGTTGACAATGTGGACTGTTAGGGGGAGGTGTTGACAATGTGGACTGTTAGGGGAGGTGTTGACAATGTGGACTGTTGGGGGGGTGATGACAATGTGGACTGTTGGGGGGGTGATGACAATGTGGACTGTTGGGGGGGTGATGACAATGTGGACTGTTGGGGGGAGGTGTTGACAATGCTGACTGTTGGGGGGGTGATGACAATGTGGACTGTTGGGGGGGTGTTGACAATGTGGACTGTAATGGGGGAGGTGTTGACAATGTGGACTGTAATGGGGGGAGGTGTTGACAATGTGGACTGTAATGGGGGGAGGTGTTGACAATGCGGACTGTTGGGGGAGGTGTTGACAATGCTGACTGTTGGGGGAGGTGTTGACAATGCTGACTGTTGGGGGGGAGGTGTTGACAATGTGGACTGTAATGGGGGGAGGTGTTGACAATGTGGACTGTTAGGGGAGGTGTTGACAATGAGGACTGTTGGGGGAGGTGTTGACAATGTGGACTGTTAGGGGGAGGTGTTGACAATGTGGACTGTTAGGGGGGAGGTGTTGACAATGTGGACTGTTAGGGGGGAGGTGTTGACAATGTGGACTGTTGAGGGGGAGGTGTTGACAATGTGGACTGTTGGGGGGGGTGATGACAATGTGGACTGTTGGGGGGGTGTTGACAATGTGGACTGTTGGGGGGTGATGACAATGTGGACTGTAATGGGGGAGGTGTTGACAATGTGGACTGTAATGGGGGAGAGGTGTTGACAATGTGGACTGTAATGGGGGAGAGTGTTGACAATGTGGACTGTAATGGGGGAGGTGTTGACAATGTGGACTGTTAGGGGGGTGATGACAATGTGGACTGTTGGGGGGGTGTTGACAATGTGGACTGTTGGGGAGGTGATGACAATGTGGACTGTTGGGGGGGTGATGACAATGTGGACTGTTGGGGGGGTGATGACAATGTGGACTGTTGGGGGGTGTTGACAATGTGGACTGTAGGGGGGGCTGTTGACAATGTGGACTGTAATGGGGGAGGTGTTGACAATGTGGACTGTAATGGGGGGAGGTGTTGACAATGTGGACTGTATGGGGGAGGTGTTGACAATGTGGACTGTTGGGGGGGAAGTGTTGACAATGCTGACTGTTGGGGGGGAGGTGTTGACAATGCTGACTGTAATGGGGGGAGGTGTTGACAATGTGGACTGTTGGGGGAAGGTGTTGACAATGTGGACTGTTAGGGGGGAGGTGTTGACAATGTGGACTGTTAGGGGAGGTGTTGACAATGTGGACTGTTAGGGGGAGGTGTTGACAATGTGGACTGTTAGGGGGGAGGTGTTGACAATGTGGACTGTTGAGGGGAGGTGTTGACAATGTGGACTGTTAGGGGGAGGTGTTGACAATGTGGACTGTTAGGGGAGGTGTTGACAATGTGGACTGTTAGGGGGGAGGTGTTGACAATGTGGACTGTTAGGGGGAGGTGTTGACAATGTGGACTGTTGGGGGGGTGATGACAATGTGGACTGTTGGGGGGTGATGACAATGTGGACTGTTGGGGGGGTGATGACAATGTGGACTGTAATGGGGGAGGTGTTGACAATGTGGACTGTTAGGGGGAAGGTGTTGACAATGTGGACTGTTGGGGGGAGGTGTTGACAATGTGGACTGTTGGGGGGTGATGACAATGTGGACTGTTGGGGGGGTGTTGACAATGTGGACTGTTGGGGGAGGTGTTGACAATGCTGGACTGTTGGGGGTGTTGACAATGTGGACTGTTGGGGGAGGTGTTGACAATGCTGACTGTTGGGGGGAGGTGTTGACAATGCGGACTGTTGGGGGGGAGGTGTTGACAATGTGGACTGTAATGGGGGAGGTGTTGACAATGTGGACTGTAATGGGGGGAGGTGTTGACAATGTGGACTGTAATGGGGGAGGTGTTGACAATGTGGACTGTTATGGGGGAGGTGTTGACAATGTGGACTGTTAGGGGGAGGTGTTGACAATGTGGACTGTTAGGGGGTGATGACAATGTGGACTGTTAGGGGTGTTGACAATGTAGACTGTTGGGGGTATGACAATGTGGACTGTTGGGGGGGTGATGACAATGTGGACTGTTGGGGGGGTGATGACAATGTGGACTGTTGGGGGGGCTGTTGACAATGTGGACTGTAATGGGGGGAGAGGTGTTGACAATGTGGACTGTAATGGGGGGAGGTGTTGACAATGTGGACTGTTGGGGGGAGGTGTTGACAATGCTGACTGTTGGGGGGAAGTGTTGACAATGCTGACTGTTGGGGAAGGTGTTGACAATGTGGACTGTAATGGGGGAGGTGTTGACAATGTGGACTGTAATGGGGGAGGTGTTGACAATGTGGACTGTTAGGGGGTGTTGACAATGAGGACTGTTGAGAGTGTTGACAATGTGGACTGTTAGGGGGAGGTGTTGACAATGTGGACTGTTAGAGGGGGAGGTGTTGACAATGTGGACTGTTGGGGGGGTGATGACAATGTGGACTGTTGAGAGTGATGACAATGTGGACTGTTGGGGGGAAGTGTTGACAATGTGGACTGTTGGGGGAGGTGTTGACAATGCTGACTGTTGGGGAGGTGTTGACAATGTGACTGTTGGGGGGTGTTGACAATGTGGACTGTAATGGGGGGAGGTGTTGACAATGTGGACTGTAATGGGGGAGGTGTTGACAATGTGGACTGTAATGGGGGGAGGTGTTGACAATGTGGACTGTTGGGGGAGAGTGTTGACAATGCTGACTGTTGGGGGGAAGTGTTGACAATGCGGACTGTTGGGGGGAGGTGTTGACAATGTGGACTGTTAGGGGGAGGTGTTGACAATGTGGACTGTTAGGGGGGAGGTGTTGACAATGTGGACTGTTAGGGGGAGGTGTTGACAATGTGGACTGTTAGGGGGAGGTGTTGACAATGTGGACTGTTAGGGGGAGGTGTTGACAATGTGGACTGTTAGGGGAGAGTGTTGACAATGTGGACTGTTGAGGGGAGGTGTTGACAATGTGGACTGTTGGGGGGGTGATGACAATGTGGACTGTTGGGGGGGGGAAGTGATGACAATGCTGACTGTTGGGGAGGTGATGACAATGTGGACTGTAATGGGGGAGGTGTTGACAATGTGGACTGTAATGGGGGGAAGGTGTTGACAATGTGGACTGTAATGGGGGAGGTGTTGACAATGTGGACTGTAATGGGGGAGGTGTTGACAATGTGGACTGTTAGGGGAGGTGTTGACAATGTGGACTGTTAGGGGGGTGTTGACAATGTGGACTGTTGGGGAAGTGTTGACAATGTGGACTGTTGGGGGGAGTGATGACAATGTGGACTGTTGGGGGAGGTGTTGACAATGTGGACTGTTGGGGGAAGTGTTGACAATGTGGACTGTAATGGGGGGCTGTTGACAATGTGGACTGTAATGGGGGAGTGTTGACAATGTGGACTGTAATGGGGGAGGTGTTGACAATGTGGACTGTAATGGGGGAGGTGTTGACAATGCTGACTGTTGGGGGGGGAGGTGTTGACAATGCTGACTGTTGGGGGGAGGTGTTGACAATGCTGACTGTTGGGGGGGAGTGTTGACAATGTGGACTGTAATGGGGGAGGTGTTGACAATGTGGACTGTTAGGGGGAGGTGTTGACAATGTGGACTGTTAGGGGGGAGGTGTTGACAATGTGGACTGTTAGGGGGAGGTGTTGACAATGTGGACTGTTAGGGGGGAGGTGTTGACAATGTGGACTGTTAGGGGGGAGGTGTTGACAATGTGGACTGTTGAGGGGAGGTGTTGACAATGTGGACTGTTGGGGGGTTGATGACAATGTGGACTGTTGGGGGTTGATGACAATGTGGACTGTTAGGGGGAGGTGTTGACAATGTGGACTGTTAGGGGAGGTGTTGACAATGTGGACTGTTGGGGGAGTGATGACAATGTGGACTGTTGGGGGAAGGTGATGACAATGCGGACTGTTGGGGGAAGGTGTTGACAATGCTGACTGTTGGGGGAGGTGTTGACAATGCCGACTGTTGGGGGGGAGGTGTTGACAATGTGGACTGTAATGGGGGGAGGTGTTGACAATGTGGACTGTAATGGGGGGAGGTGTTGACAATGTGGACTGTAATGGGGGAGGTGTTGACAATGTGGACTGTAATGGGGGAGGTGTTGACAATGTGGACTGTAATGGGGGAGGTGTTGACAATGTGGACTGTAATGGGGGAGGTGTTGACAATGTGGACTGTAATGGGGGGAAGTGTTGACAATGTGGACTGTAATGGGGGAGGTGTTGACAATGTGGACTGTAATAGGGGAGGTGTTGACAATGTGGACTGTTAGGGGGGTGATGACAATGTGGACTGTTGGGGGAGTGTTGACAATGTGGACTGTTGGGGAGGTGATGACAATGTGGACTGTTGGGAGGTGATGACAATGTGGACTGTTGGGGGGGTGATGACAATGTGGACTGTTGGGGGGGGTGTTGACAATGTGGACTGTAATAGGGGGAGGTGTTGACAATGTGGACTGTAATGGGGGAGGTGTTGACAATGTGGACTGTAATGGGGGAGGTGTTGACAATGTGGACTGTTGGGGGAGGTGTTGACAATGCTGACTGTTGGGGGGGAAGGTGTTGACAATGCTGACTGTTGGGGGAGGTGTTGACAATGTGGACTGTATGGGGGAGGTGTTGACAATGTGGACTGTAATGGGGGAGGTGTTGACAATGTGGACTGTTATGGGGGAGGTGTTGACAATGTGGACTGTAATGGGGGAAAGTGTTGACAATGTGGACTGTAATGGGGGAGGTGTTGACAATGTGGACTGTAATGGGGGAGGTGTTGACAATGTGGACTGTAATGGGGAGAGTGTTGACAATGTGGACTGTTAGGGGGGTGATGACAATGTGGACTGTTAGGGGGGTGTTGACAATGTGGACTGTTGGGGGGAGGTGTTGACAATGCGGACTGTTGGGGGAGGTGTTGACAATGCGGACTGTTAGGGGGGAGGTGTTGACAATGTGGACTGTAATGGGGGAGGTGTTGACAATGTGGACTGTAATGGGGGAGGTGTTGACAATGTGGACTGTAATGGGGGAGGTGTTGACAATGTGGACTGTAATGGGGGGAGGTGTTGACAATGTGGACTGTAATGGGGGAGGTGTTGACAATGTGGACTGTTAGGGGGGTGATGACAATGTGGACTGTTGGGGGGGGTGTTGACAATGTGGACTGTTGGGGGAGGTGTTGACAATGTGGACTGTTGGGGGAGGTGATGACAATGTGGACTGTTGGGGGAGTGATGACAATGGGACTGTTGGGGGCTGTTGACAATGTGGACTGTAATGGGGGAGGTGTTGACAATGTGGACTGTAATGGGGGAGGTGTTGACAATGTGGACTGTTAGGGGGGAGGTGTTGACAATGCTGACTGTTAGGGGGGAGGTGTTGACAATGCTGACTGTTGGGGGGAGGTGTTGACAATGTGGACTGTAATGGGGGAAGTGTTGACAATGTGGACTGTTATGGGGAGGTGTTGACAATGTGGACTGTTAGGGGGAAGTGTTGACAATGTGGACTGTTAGGGGGAGGTGTTGACAATGTGGACTGTTAGGGGGAGGTGTTGACAATGTGGACTGTAAGGGGGGAGGTGTTGACAATGTGGACTGTAATGGGGAGAGGTGTTGACAATGTGGACTGTTGGGGGAGGTGTTGACAATGCTGACTGTTGGGGGGAAGGTGTTGACAATGCTGACTGTTGGGGGGAGGTGTTGACAATGCGGACTGTAATGGGGGAGAGTGTTGACAATGTGGACTGTAATGGGGGAGGTGTTGACAATGTGGACTGTTAAGGGGAGGTGTTGACAATGTGGACTGTTAGGGGGAGGTGTTGACAATGTGGACTGTTAGGGGAGGTGTTGACAATGTGGACTGTTAGGGGAGGTGTTGACAATGTGGACTGTTAGGGGGGAGGTGTTGACAATGTGGACTGTTGGGGGGAGGTGTTGACAATGTGGACTGTTGGGGGGGTGATGACAATGTGGACTGTTGGGGGGAGGTGTTGACAATGTGGACTGTAATGGGGAAAGGTGTTGACAATGTGGACTGTAATAGGGGGAGGTGTTGACAATGTGGACTGTAATGGGGAGAGTGTTGACAATGTGGACTGTTAGGGGGAGGTGTTGACAATGTGGACTGTTGGGGGGAGTGTTGACAATGTGGACTGTTAGGGGAGTGATGACAATGTGGACTGTTGGGGGGTGATGACAATGTGGACTGTTGGGGGGTGATGACAATGTGGACTGTGGGGGAAGTGTTGACAATGTGACTGTAATGGGGAGAGTGTTGACAATGTGGACTGTAATGGGGGAAGTGTTGACAATGTGGACTGTAATGGGGGAGAGTGTTGACAATGTGGACTGTTGGGGGAGAGTGTTGACAATGCGGACTGTTGGGGGAGAGTGTTGACAATGCTGACTGTTGGGGAGAGTGTTGACAATGTGGACTGTAATGGGGGGAGGTGTTGACAATGTGGACTGTTAGGGGAAGTGTTGACAATGTGGACTGTAATGGGGGAGGTGTTGACAATGTGGACTGTTAGGGGAGGTGTTGACAATGTGGACTGTTAGGGGGGAGGTGTTGACAATGTGGACTGTTGGGGGAGGTGTTGACAATGTGGACTGTTGAGGGTGATGACAATGTGGACTGTTGGGGGTGTTGACAATGTGGACTGTTAGGGGGTGATGACAATGTGGACTGTTGGGGGGTGTTGACAATGTGGACTGTTGGGGGAGGTGTTGACAATGCGGACTGTTGGGGGAGGTGATGACAATGTGGACTGTTAGGGGGGAGGTGTTGACAATGCTGACTGTTGGGGGAGGTGTTGACAATGCTGACTGTTGGGGGGAAGTGTTGACAATGTGGACTGTAATGGGGGGAGGTGTTGACAATGTGGACTGTAATGGGGGAGGTGTTGACAATGTGGACTGTAATGGGGGGAGGTGTTGACAATGTGGACTGTAATGGGGGAGGTGTTGACAATGTGGACTGTAATGGGGGGAGGTGTTGACAATGTGGACTGTTAGGGGGTGATGACAATGTGGACTGTTAGGGGGAGGTGTTGACAATGTGGACTGTATGGGGGAGGTGTTGACAATGAGGACTGTTGGGGGAGGTGTTGACAATGTGGACTGTTAGGGGGAGGTGTTGACAATGTGGACTGTTAGGGGTGATGACAATGTGGACTGTTGGGGGGTGTTGACAATGTGGACTGTTGGGGGGATGACAATGTGACTGTAATGGGGAGGTGTTGACAATGTGGACTGTAATGGGGGAAGTGTTGACAATGTGGACTGTAATGGGGGGAGGTGTTGACAATGTGGACTGTAATGGGGGGAAGGTGTTGACAATGTGGACTGTAATGGGGGAAGTGTTGACAATGTGGACTGTTAGGGGGGTGATGACAATGTGGACTGTTGGGGGAGGTGTTGACAATGTGGACTGTTGGGGGGGTGATGACAATGTGGACTGTTGGGGGGGTGTTGACAATGTGGACTGTTGGGGGGTGTTGACAATGTGGACTGTTGGGGGGTGTTGACAATGTGGACTGTTAGGGGGAGGTGTTGACAATGTGGACTGTAATGGGGGAGGTGTTGACAATGTGGACTGTAATGGGGAGAGTGTTGACAATGTGGACTGTTGGGGGAGGTGTTGACAATGCTGACTGTTGGGGGGAAGGTGTTGACAATGCTGACTGTTGGGGGAGGTGTTGACAATGTGGACTGTAATGGGGGGAGTGTTGACAATGTGGACTGTTAGGGGGAGGTGTTGACAATGAGGACTGTATGGGGGGAGGTGTTGACAATGTGGACTGTTAGGGGGAGGTGTTGACAATGTGGACTGTTAGGGGAAGTGTTGACAATGTGGACTGTTGGGAGAGTGTTGACAATGTGGACTGTTGGGGGTGATGACAATGTGGACTGTAATGGGGAGGTGTTGACAATGCTGACTGTTGGGGGAGGTGTTGACAATGTGGACTGTAATGGGGGAGGTGTTGACAATGTGGACTGTTAGGGGGAAAGTGTTGACAATGTGGACTGTAATGGGGGGAGGTGTTGACAATGTGGACTGTAATGGGGGAGGTGTTGACAATGTGGACTGTTAGGGGAGGGTGTTGACAATGTGGACTGTTAGGGGGGTGATGACAATGTGGACTGTTAGGGGGTGATGACAATGTGGACTGTTGGGGGGTGTTGACAATGTGGACTGTTGGGGGGGTGATGACAATGTGGACTGTTGGGGGAGCTGTTGACAATGTGGACTGTTGGGGGGTGTTGACAATGTGGACTGTAATGGGGGAGGTGTTGACAATGTGGACTGTAATGGGGGAGGTGTTGACAATGTGGACTGTAATGGGGGAGGTGTTGACAATGTGGACTGTTAGGGGGGAGGTGTTGACAATGTGGACTGTTAGGGGGAAGTGTTGACAATGCTGACTGTTGGGGGAGAGTGTTGACAATGTGGACTGTTAGGGGGAGGTGTTGACAATGTGGACTGTAATGGGGGAGGTGTTGACAATGTGGACTGTAATGGGGGAGGTGTTGACAATGTGGACTGTTAGGGGGGAGGTGTTGACAATGAGGACTGTTGGGGGGGAGGTGTTGACAATGTGGACTGTTAGGGGAGAGGTGTTGACAATGTGGACTGTTGGGGGTTGATGACAATGTGGACTGTTGGGGGGGTGTTGACAATGTGGACTGTTGGGGGAGGTGATGACAATGTGGACTGTAATGGGGGAGGTGTTGACAATGTGACTGTTAGGGGGAGTGTTGACAATGTGGACTGTTAGGGGAGGTGTTGACAATGTGGACTGTTGGGGAGGTGTTGACAATGTGGACTGTAATGGGGGAGGTGTTGACAATGTGGACTGTAATGGGGGAGGTGTTGACAATGTGGACTGTAATGGGGGAAGGTGTTGACAATGTGGACTGTAATGGGGGAGGTGTTGACAATGTGGACTGTAATGGGGGAGGTGTTGACAATGTGGACTGTTAGGGGGAGGTGTTGACAATGTGGACTGTATGGGGGGGTGATGACAATGTGGACTGTTGGGGGTGATGACAATGTGGACTGTTGGGGGGGTGTGACAATGTGGACTGTTGGGGGGTGATGACAATGTGGACTGTTAGGGGGGTGTTGACAATGTGGACTGTAATGGGGGGAGGTGTTGACAATGTGGACTGTTATGGGGGAGGTGTTGACAATGTGGACTGTAATGGGGGAGGTGTTGACAATGTGGACTGTTAGGGGAGGAGGTGTTGACAATGTGGACTGTTGGGGGAGAGTGTTGACAATGCTGACTGTTGGGGGAGGTGTTGACAATGCTGACTGTTGGGGGGGTGTTGACAATGTGGACTGTAATGGGGGAGGTGTTGACAATGTGGACTGTTAGGGGGAGGTGTTGACAATGTGGACTGTTGGGGGAGGTGTTGACAATGTGGACTGTTAGGGGGAAAGTGTTGACAATGTGGACTGTTAGGGGAGGTGTTGACAATGTGGACTGTTGGGGGGGGGTGTTGACAATGTGGACTGTTGGGGGGTGATGACAATGTGGACTGTTGGGGGGGTGATGACAATGTGGACTGTAATGGGGGAGGTGTTGACAATGTGGACTGTTGGGGGGGGTGATGACAATGTGGACTGTTGGGGGAGGTGTTGACAATGCTGACTGTTGGGGGAGGTGTTGACAATGCTGACTGTTGGGGGAAAGTGTTGACAATGTGGACTGTAATGGGGGAGGTGTTGACAATGTGGACTGTAATGGGGGAAAGTGTTGACAATGTGGACTGTAATGGGGGGAGGTGTTGACAATGTGGACTGTAATGGGGGAGGTGTTGACAATGTGGACTGTAATGGGGGGAGGTGTTGACAATGTGGACTGTTAGGGGGTGACGACAATGGACTGTTGGGGGAGGTGTTGACAATGTGGACTGTTAGGGGGAGGTGTTGACAATGAGGACTGTTGGGGGAAGTGTGTACAATGTGGACTGTTAGGGGGAGGTGTTGACAATGTGGACTGTTGGGGGAGGTGTGACAATGTGGACTGTTGGGGGGGATGACAATGTGGACTGTTGGGGGGTGATGACAATGTGGACTGTTGGGGGGAAGTGTTGACAATGTGGACTGTAATGGGGGAGGTGTTGACAATGTGGACTGTAATGGGGGAGGTGTTGACAATGTGGACTGTAATGGGGGAAGGTGTTGACAATGTGACTGTTATGGGGGAGGTGTTGACAATGTGGACTGTTAGGGGAGGTGTTGACAATGTGGACTGTTGGGGGTGTTGACAATGTGGACTGTTGGGGGGTGATGACAATGTGGACTGTTGGGGGGGTGATGACAATGTGGACTGTTGGGGGGGAGGTGTTGACAATGTGGACTGTTGGGGGGTGTTGACAATGTGGACTGTAATGGGGGAGGTGTTGACAATGTGGACTGTAATGGGGGGAGGTGTTGACAATGTGGACTGTAATGGGGGAGGTGTTGACAATGTGGACTGTTGGGGGAGGTGTTGACAATGCTGACTGTTAGGGGGAGGTGTTGACAATGCGGACTGTTAGGGGGAGGTGTTGACAATGTGGACTGTAATGGGGGGAGGTGTTGACAATGTGGACTGTTAGGGGAGGTGTTGACAATGTGGACTGTTGGGGGGGGGTGTTGACAATGTGGACTGTTAGGGGGAGGTGTTGACAATGTGGACTGTAATGGGGGGAGGTGTTGACAATGTGGACTGTTATGGGGGAGGTGTTGACAATGTGGACTGTTGGGGGGAGGTGTTGACAATGCTGACTGTTGGGGGGGAAGGTGTTGACAATGTGGACTGTAATGGGGGAGGTGTTGACAATGTGGACTGTAATGGGGGAGGTGTTGACAATGTGGACTGTTAGGGGGAGGTGTTGACAATGTGGACTGTTTGGGGGGAGGTGTTGACAATGTGGACTGTTAGGGGGAGGTGTTGACAATGTGGACTGTTAGGGGGGGGTGTTGACAATGTGGACTGTTGGGGGGGTGATGACAATGTGGACTGTTGGGGGGGGTGATGACAATGTGGACTGTAATGGGGGAGGTGTTGACAATGTGGACTGTTGGGGGGGTGTTGACAATGTGGACTGTTGGGGGGGGTGTTGACAATGTGGACTGTAATGGGGGGAGGTGTTGACAATGTGGACTGTAATGGGGGAAGGTGTTGACAATGTGGACTGTAATGGGGGAGGTGTTGACAATGTGGACTGTAATGGGGGAAGGTGTTGACAATGTGGACTGTTAGGGGGGAAGTGTTGACAATGTGGACTGTTAGGGGGGAGGTGTTGACAATGTGGACTGTTGGGGGAGGTGTTGACAATGTGGACTGTTAGGGGGGAGGTGTTGACAATGTGGACTGTTAGGGGGGGAGGTGTTGACAATGTGGACTGTTAGGGGGGAGGTGTTGACAATGTGGACTGTTAGGGGGAGGTGTTGACAATGTGGACTGTTGGGGGGAGTTGTTGACAATGTGGACTGTTGGGGGAGGTGATGACAATGTGGACTGTTAGGGGAGGTGATGACAATGTGGACTGTAATGGGGGAGGTGTTGACAATGTGGACTGTTAGGGGAGGTGTTGACAATGTGGACTGTTGGGGGGGGTGATGACAATGTGGACTGTTGGGGGGGTGATGACAATGTGGACTGTTGGGGGAGGTGTTGACAATGTGGACTGTAATGGGGGAGGTGTTGACAATGTGGACTGTTAGGGGGAGGTGTTGACAATGCGGACTGTTAGGGGGAGGTGTTGACAATGTGGACTGTTGGGGGGGAAGGTGTTGACAATGTGGACTGTAATGGGGGAGGTGTTGACAATGTGGACTGTAATGGGGGGAGGTGTTGACAATGTGGACTGTTAGGGGGGAGGTGTTGACAATGTGGACTGTTGGGGGAGGTGTTGACAATGTGGACTGTTAGGGGGAGGTGTTGACAATGTGGACTGTTGGGGGTGATGACAATGTGGACTGTTGGGGGGGTGATGACAATGTGGACTGTTGGGGGAGGTGTTGACAATGTGGACTGTAATGGGGGGAGGTGTTGACAATGTGGACTGTAATGGGGGAGGTGTTGACAATGTGGACTGTAATGGGGGAGGTGTTGACAATGTGGACTGTAATGGGGGGGAGGTGTTGACAATGTGGACTGTTAGGGGGGGGTGATGACAATGTGGACTGTTGGGGGGGGTGTTGACAATGTGGACTGTTGGGGGGGTGATGACAATGTGGACTGTTAGGGGGGTGTTGACAATGTGGACTGTTGGGGGGGGTGATGACAATGTGGACTGTTGGGGGGGTGATGACAATGTGGACTGTTGGGGGGCTGTTGACAATGTGGACTGTAATGGGGGGGAGGTGTTGACAATGTGGACTGTAATGGGGGGAGGTGTTGACAATGTGGACTGTAATGGGGGGAGGTGTTGACAATGTGGACTGTTGGGGGGAGGTGTTGACAATGCTGACTGTTGGGGGGAGGTGTTGACAATGCTGACTGTTGGGGGGGAGGTGTTGACAATGTGGACTGTAATGGGGGAGGTGTTGACAATGTGGACTGTTAGGGGGAGGTGTTGACAATGAGGACTGTTGGGGGGGAGGTGTTGACAATGTGGACTGTTAGGGGGAGGTGTTGACAATGTGGACTGTTATGGGGGGAGGTGTTGACAATGTGGACTGTTAGGGGGAGGTGTTGACAATGTGGACTGTTGGGGGGAGGTGTTGACAATGTGGACTGTTGGGGGGTGATGACAATGTGGACTGTTGGGGGGTGTTGACAATGTGGACTGTAATGGGGGAGGTGTTGACAATGTGGACTGTAATGGGGGAGGTGTTGACAATGTGGACTGTATGGGGGGAGGTGTTGACAATGTGGACTGTTAGGGGGGGTGTTGACAATGTGGACTGTTAGGGGGAGGTGTTGACAATGTGGACTGTTAGGGGGAGGTGTTGACAATGTGGACTGTTAGGGGGAAGTGTTGACAATGTGGACTGTTAGGGGGGAGGTGTTGACAATGTGGACTGTTGGGGGGAGGTGTTGACAATGTGGACTGTTGGGGGAGGTGATGACAATGTGGACTGTTGGGGGGGTGATGACAATGTGGACTGTAATGGGGGAGGTGTTGACAATGTGGACTGTAATGGGGGGAGGTGTTGACAATGTGGACTGTAGGGGGGGTGTTGACAATGTGGACTGTTGGGGGAGGTGATGACAATGTGGACTGTTAGGGGGAGGTGTTGACAATGTGGACTGTTGGGGGAGGTGTTGACAATGTGGACTGTTGGGGGAGGTGTTGACAATGCGGACTGTTGGGGGGAGGTGTTGACAATGCTGACTGTTGGGGGGGAGGTGTTGACAATGTGGACTGTAATGGGGGGGAGGTGTTGACAATGTGGACTGTAATGGGGGGAGGTGTTGACAATGTGGACTGTAATGGGGGAGGTGTTGACAATGTGGACTGTTAGGGGGGGTGTTGACAATGTGGACTGTTGGGGGGTGTTGACAATGTGGACTGTTGGGGGGTGATGACAATGTGGACTGTTGGGGGGGTGTTGACAATGTGGACTGTTGGGGGGGTGATGACAATGTGGACTGTAATGGGGGAGGTGTTGACAATGTGGACTGTAATGGGGGGAGGTGTTGACAATGTGGACTGTTGGGGGGAGGTGTTGACAATGTGGACTGTTGGGGGGAGGTGTTGACAATGCTGACTGTTGGGGGGAGGTGTTGACAATGCTGACTGTTGGGGGAGGTGTTGACAATGTGGACTGTAATGGGGGGAGGTGTTGACAATGTGGACTGTAATGGGGGGAGGTGTTGACAATGTGGACTGTTGGGGGGAGGTGTTGACAATGTGGACTGTTAGGGGGGAGGTGTTGACAATGTGGACTGTTGGGGGGTTGATGACAATGTGGACTGTTGGGGAGGTGATGACAATGTGGACTGTTGGGGGGAGGTGTTGACAATGTGGACTGTTAGGGGGAGGTGTTGACAATGTGGACTGTAATGGGGGAGGTGTTGACAATGTGGACTGTAATGGGGGAGGTGTTGACAATGTGGACTGTAATGGGGGAGGTGTTGACAATGTGGACTGTTAGGGGGAGGTGTTGACAATGTGGACTGTTGGGGGGAGGTGTTGACAATGTGGACTGTAATGGGGGGAGGTGTTGACAATGTGGACTGTAAGGGGGGGGAGGTGTTGACAATGAGGACTGTTAGGGGGAGGTGTTGACAATGTGGACTGTTAGGGGGAGGTGTTGACAATGTGGACTGTTGGGGGGAGGTGTTGACAATGTGGACTGTTGGGGGTGGTGTTGACAATGTGGACTGTTGGGGGGGTGATGACAATGTGGACTGTAATGGGGGAGGTGTTGACAATGTGGACTGTTAGGGGGGGTGTTGACAATGTGGACTGTTGGGGGGGTGATGACAATGTGGACTGTTGGGGGGGTGATGACAATGTGGACTGTTGGGGGGGAGGTGTTGACAATGTGGACTGTAATGGGGGGAGGTGTTGACAATGTGGACTTTATGGGGGGAGGTGTTGACAATGTGGACTGTTATGGGGGGAGGTGTTGACAATGCGGACTGTTGGGGGGAGGTGTTGACAATGTGGACTGTAATGGGGGAGGTGTTGACAATGTGGACTGTAATGGGGGGGAGGTGTTGACAATGTGGACTGTAATGGGGGAGGTGTTGACAATGTGGACTGTTAGGGGGGGTGTTGACAATGTGGACTGTTGGGGGAGGTGTTGACAATGTGGACTGTTGGGGGAGGTGTTGACAATGTGGACTGTTGGGGGGGGGTGATGACAATGTGGACTGTTGGGGGGTGATGACAATGTGGACTGTTGGGGGGGTGTTGACAATGTGGACTGTAATGGGGGAGGTGTTGACAATGTGGACTGTTAGGGGGGAGGTGTTGACAATGTGGACTGTTAGGGGGAGGTGTTGACAATGTGGACTGTTGGGGGGAGGTGTTGACAATGTGGACTGTTAGGGGGAGGTGTTGACAATGTGGACTGTTAGGGGAGGTGTTGACAATGTGGACTGTTGGGGGGTGATGACAATGTGGACTGTAATGGGGGGAGGTGTTGACAATGTGGACTGTAATGGGGGAGGTGTTGACAATGTGGACTGTAATGGGGGAGGTGTTGACAATGTGGACTGTAATGGGGGGGAGGTGTTGACAATGTGGACTGTTAGGGGGGAGGTGTTGACAATGTGGACTGTTGGGGGTGATGACAATGTGGACTGTTGGGGGTTGATGACAATGTGGACTGTATGGGGGAGGTGTTGACAATGTGGACTGTAATGGGGGAGGTGTTGACAATGTGGACTGTTAGGGGGAGGTGTTGACAATGTGGACTGTTGGGGGAGGTGTTGACAATGTGGACTGTTAGGGGGGAGGTGTTGACAATGTGGACTGTTATGGGGGAGGTGTTGACAATGTGGACTGTTGGGGGGAGGTGTTGACAATGTGGACTGTTGGGGGGAGGTGTTGACAATGTGGACTGTTGGGGGGAGGTGTTGACAATGTGGACTGTTGGGGGGATGTTGACAATGTGGACTGTTGGGGGGGTGTTGACAATGTGGACTGTAATGGGGGAGGTGTTGACAATGTGGACTGTTAGGGGGGAGGTGTTGACAATGTGGACTGTTAGGGGGGTGTTGACAATGTGGACTGTTGGGGGGTGATGACAATGTGGACTGTTGGGGGGGTGTTGACAATGTGGACTGTTGGGGGGAGGTGTTGACAATGTGGACTGTTGGGGGGAGGTGTTGACAATGCTGACTGTTGGGGGGAGGTGTTGACAATGTGGACTGTAATGGGGGGAGGTGTTGACAATGTGGACTGTAATGGGGGAGGTGTTGACAATGTGGACTGTAATGGGGGAGGTGTTGACAATGTGGACTGTTAGGGGGGGTGTTGACAATGTGGACTGTTGGGGGGGGTGTTGACAATGTGGACTGTTGGGGGGGTGATGACAATGTGGACTGTTGGGGGGTGATGACAATGTGGACTGTTGGGGGGGAGGTGTTGACAATGTGGACTGTAATGGGGGAGGTGTTGACAATGTGGACTGTTTGGGGGGAGGTGTTGACAATGTGGACTGTTGGGGGGAGGTGTTGACAATGCTGACTGTTGGGGGGAGGTGTTGACAATGCTGACTGTTGGGGGGAGGTGTTGACAATGTGGACTGTAATGGGGGAGGTGTTGACAATGTGGACTGTAATGGGGGAGGTGTTGACAATGTGGACTGTTGGGGGGAGGTGTTGACAATGTGGACTGTTGGGGGAGGTGTTGACAATGTGGACTGTTGGGGGGGGTGTTGACAATGTGGACTGTTGGGGGGTGATGACAATGTGGACTGTTGGGGGGTGTTGACAATGTGGACTGTTGGGGGGGAGGTGTTGACAATGTGGACTGTAATGGGGGGAGGTGTTGACAATGTGGACTGTAAGGGGGAGGTGTTGACAATGTGGACTGTTGGGGGGGAGGTGTTGACAATGTGGACTGTTGGGGGAGGTGTTGACAATGTGGACTGTTGGGGGAGGTGTTGACAATGTGGACTGTAATGGGGGAGGTGTTGACAATGTGGACTGTAATGGGGGAGGTGTTGACAATGTGGACTGTTAGGGGGAGGTGTTGACAATGAGGACTGTTGGGGGGAGGTGTTGACAATGTGGACTGTTAGGGGGAGGTGTTGACAATGTGGACTGTTGGGGGGTGTTGACAATGTGGACTGTTGGGGGGTGTTGACAATGTGGACTGTAATGGGGGGAGGTGTTGACAATGTGGACTGTTGGGGGAGGTGTTGACAATGTGGACTGTTGGGGGGGTGATGACAATGTGGACTGTTGGGGGAGGTGTTGACAATGTGGACTGTTGGGGGAGGTGTTGACAATGTGGACTGTAATGGGGGAGGTGTTGACAATGTGGACTGTATGGGGGGAGGTGTTGACAATGTGGACTGTTGGGGGGAGGTGTTGACAATGCTGACTGTTGGGGGGAGGTGTTGACAATGTGGACTGTAATGGGGGAGGTGTTGACAATGTGGACTGTATGGGGGGGAGGTGTTGACAATGTGGACTGTTAGGGGGGAGGTGTTGACAATGTGGACTGTTGGGGGAGGTGTTGACAATGTGGACTGTTGGGGGAGGGTGTTGACAATGTGGACTGTTGGGGGGTGTTGACAATGTGGACTGTTGGGGGGGTGTTGACAATGTGGACTGTTGGGGGGTGTTGACAATGTGGACTGTAATGGGGGGAGGTGTTGACAATGTGGACTGTATGGGGGAGGTGTTGACAATGTGGACTGTTGGGGGGAGTGTTGACAATGTGGACTGTTGGGGGAGGTGTTGACAATGTGGACTGTTGGGGGGAGGTGTTGACAATGTGGACTGTTGGGGGAGGTGTTGACAATGTGGACTGTTAGGGGGGAGGTGTTGACAATGTGGACTGTAATGGGGGAGGTGTTGACAATGTGGACTGTTGGGGGAGGTGTTGACAATGTGGACTGTATGGGGGAGGTGTTGACAATGTGGACTGTTGGGGGGAGGTGTTGACAATGTGGACTGTTGGGGGGAGGTGTTGACAATGTGGACTGTTGGGGGAGGTGTTGACAATGTGGACTGTAATGGGGGGAGGTGTTGACAATGTGGACTGTTATGGGGGAGGTGTTGACAATGTGGACTGTAATGGGGGAGGTGTTGACAATGTGGACTGTTGGGGGGAGGTGTTGACAATGTGGACTGTTGGGGGGAGGTGTTGACAATGTGGACTGTTGGGGGGAGGTGTTGACAATGTGGACTGTTGGGGGGAGGTGTTGACAATGTGGACTGTAATGGGGGGAGGTGTTGACAATGTGGACTGTAATGGGGGGAGGTGTTGACAATGTGGACTGTAATGGGGGAGGTGTTGACAATGTGGACTGTTAGGGGGAGGTGTTGACAATGTGGACTGTTGGGGGGAGGTGTTGACAATGTGGACTGTTGGGGGAGGTGTTGACAATGTGGACTGTTGGGGGGTTGATGACAATGTGGACTGTTGGGGGGGTGATGACAATGTGGACTGTTGGGGGGGGTGTTGACAATGTGGACTGTTATGGGGGGAGGTGTTGACAATGTGGACTGTTGGGGGAGGTGTTGACAATGTGGACTGTTGGGGGGGTGTTGACAATGTGGACTGTTGGGGGGGTGATGACAATGTGGACTGTAATGGGGGGAGGTGTTGACAATGTGGACTGTAATGGGGGGAGGTGTTGACAATGTGGACTGTAATGGGGGGGAGGTGTTGACAATGTGGACTGTAATGGGGGAGGTGTTGACAATGTGGACTGTAATGGGGGGGAGGTGTTGACAATGTGGACTGTTAGGGGGAGGTGTTGACAATGTGGACTGTTGGGGGAGGTGTTGACAATGTGGACTGTTGGGGAGGTGTTGACAATGTGGACTGTTGGGGAGGTGTTGACAATGTGGACTGTTGGGGAGGTGTTGACAATGTGGACTGTTGGGGAGGTGTTGACAATGTGGACTGTTGGGGGAGGTGTTGACAATGTGGACTGTAATGGGGGAGGTGTTGACAATGTGGACTGTAATGGGGGGAGGTGTTGACAATGTGGACTGTATGGGGGAGGTGTTGACAATGTGGACTGTTGGGGGGAGGTGTTGACAATGTGGACTGTATGGGGGGAGGTGTTGACAATGTGGACTGTTATGGGGAGGTGTTGACAATGTGGACTGTTGGGGGAGGTGTTGACAATGTGGACTGTTGGGGGAGGTGTTGACAATGTGGACTGTTGGGGGAGGTGTTGACAATGTGGACTGTTGGGGGAGGTGTTGACAATGTGGACTGTTGGGGGGAGGTGTTGACAATGTGGACTGTTGGGGGAGGTGTTGACAATGTGGACTGTATGGGGGGAGGTGTTGACAATGTGGACTGTTGGGGGAGGTGTTGACAATGTGGACTGTTGGGGGAGGTGATGACAATGTGGACTGTTGGGGGGTGTTGACAATGTGGACTGTAATGGGGGGAGGTGTTGACAATGTGGACTGTTAGGGGGGGGGTGTTGACAATGTGGACTGTTGGGGGTGTGATGACAATGTGGACTGTTGGGGGAGGTGTTGACAATGTGGACTGTTGGGGGGGTGTTGACAATGTGGACTGTAATGGGGGAGGTGTTGACAATGTGGACTGTAATGGGGGAGGTGTTGACAATGTGGACTGTTGGGGGAGGTGTTGACAATGTGGACTGTTGGGGGGGAGGTGTTGACAATGTGGACTGTAATGGGGGGAGGTGTTGACAATGTGGACTGTATGGGGGGGAGGTGTTGACAATGTGGACTGTTGGGGGAGGTGTTGACAATGTGGACTGTTAGGGGGGAGGTGTTGACAATGTGGACTGTTGGGGGGGTGTTGACAATGTGGACTGTTGGGGGGGTGATGACAATGTGGACTGTTGGGGGGTGATGACAATGTGGACTGTTGGGGAGGTGTTGACAATGTGGACTGTATGGGGGAGGTGTTGACAATGTGGACTGTTGGGGGAGGTGTTGACAATGTGGACTGTTGGGGGAGGTGTTGACAATGTGGACTGTTGGGGGAGGTGTTGACAATGTGGACTGTTGGGGGGGAGGTGTTGACAATGTGGACTGTATGGGGGGAGGTGTTGACAATGTGGACTGTAATGGGGGGAGGTGTTGACAATGTGGACTGTTAGGGGGGAGGTGTTGACAATGTGGACTGTTGGGGGGGAGGTGTTGACAATGTGGACTGTTAGGGGGGAGGTGTTGACAATGTGGACTGTTGGGGGGGTGATGACAATGTGGACTGTTGGGGGGGTGATGACAATGTGGACTGTAATGGGGGAGGTGTTGACAATGTGGACTGTAATGGGGGGAGGTGTTGACAATGTGGACTGTAATGGGGGGTGTTGACAATGTGGACTGTTGGGGGGGGTGTTGACAATGTGGACTGTTGGGGGAGGTGTTGACAATGTGGACTGTAATGGGGAGGTGTTGACAATGTGGACTGTTGGGGGAGGTGTTGACAATGTGGACTGTTGGGGAGGTGTTGACAATGTGGACTGTAATGGGGGAGGTGTTGACAATGTGGACTGTAATGGGGGAGGTGTTGACAATGTGGACTGTTGGGGGGAGGTGTTGACAATGTGGACTGTAATGGGGGGAGGTGTTGACAATGTGGACTGTAATGGGGGGAGGTGTTGACAATGTGGACTGTATGGGGGGAGGTGTTGACAATGTGGACTGTTGGGGGAGGTGTTGACAATGTGGACTGTATGGGGGAGGTGTTGACAATGTGGACTGTATGGGGGAGGTGTTGACAATGTGGACTGTTGGGGGAGGTGTTGACAATGTGGACTGTTGGGGGGGGGTGATGACAATGTGGACTGTTGGGGAGGTGTTGACAATGTGGACTGTTGGGGGGTGATGACAATGTGGACTGTTGGGGGGGTGATGACAATGTGGACTGTGGGGGGGTGTTGACAATGTGGACTGTAATGGGGGGGAGGTGTTGACAATGTGGACTGTAATGGGGGGGTGTTGACAATGTGGACTGTAATGGGGAGGTGTTGACAATGTGGACTGTAATGGGGGAGGTGTTGACAATGTGGACTGTTGGGGGAGGTGTTGACAATGTGGACTGTAATGGGGGGGTGTTGACAATGTGGACTGTAATGGGGGAGGTGTTGACAATGTGGACTGTAATGGGGAGGTGTTGACAATGTGGACTGTAATGGGGGAGGTGTTGACAATGTGGACTGTTGGGGGGGTGTTGACAATGTGGACTGTCATGGGGGGTGTTGACAATGTGGACTGTAATGGGGGGAGGTGTTGACAATGTGGACTGTAATGGGGGAGGTGTTGACAATGTGGACTGTTATGGGGGGGAGGTGTTGACAATGTGGACTGTAATGGGGGAGGTGTTGACAATGTGGACTGTGGGGGGAGGTGTTGACAATGTGGACTGTTGGGGGGGGTGTTGACAATGTGGACTGTTGGGGGGGTGTTGACAATGTGGACTGTTGGGGGGGTGTTGACAATGTGGACTGTTGGGGGAGGTGTTGACAATGTGGACTGTTGGGGGGGTGTTGACAATGTGGACTGTAATGGGGGAGGTGTTGACAATGTGGACTGTAATGGGGGGAGGTGTTGACAATGTGGACTGTAATGGGGGAGGTGTTGACAATGTGGACTGTAATGGGGGGAGGTGTTGACAATGTGGACTGTTGGGGGGGTGTTGACAATGTGGACTGTAATGGGGGGGAGGTGTTGACAATGTGGACTGTTGGGGGAGGTGTTGACAATGTGGACTGTTAGGGGGGGTGATGACAATGTGGACTGTTGGGGGGGTGTTGACAATGTGGACTGTAATGGGGGAGGTGTTGACAATGTGGACTGTGGGGGAGGTGTTGACAATGTGGACTGTTGGGGGGGTGTTGACAATGTGGACTGTTGGGGGGAGGTGTTGACAATGTGGACTGTTGGGGGAGGTGTTGACAATGTGGACTGTTGGGGGAGGTGTTGACAATGTGGACTGTTGGGGGAGGTGTTGACAATGTGGACTGTAATGGGGGGAGGTGTTGACAATGTGGACTGTAATGGGGGGAGGTGTTGACAATGTGGACTGTAATGGGGGGGTGTTGACAATGTGGACTGTTGGGGGGTGGTGATGACAATGTGGACTGTTGGGGGGGGTGTTGACAATGTGGACTGTTAGGGGGGGTGATGACAATGTGGACTGTTGGGGGAGGTGTTGACAATGTGGACTGTTGGGGGAGGTGTTGACAATGTGGACTGTTGGGGAGGTGTTGACAATGTGGACTGTTGGGGGGGTGATGACAATGTGGACTGTTGGGGGGGGTGATGACAATGTGGAATGTTGGGGGGGTGTTGACAATGTGGACTGTAATGGGGGGGAGGTGTTGACAATGTGGACTGTTGGGGGGAGGTGTTGACAATGTGGACTGTTGGGGGAGGTGTTGACAATGTGGACTGTTGGGGGAGTGTTGACAATGTGGACTGTTGGGGGGGGTGTTGACAATGTGGACTGTTGGGGGAGGTGTTGACAATGTGGACTGTAATGGGGGAGGTGTTGACAATGTGGACTGTTGGGGGGAGATGTTGACAATGTGGACTGTTGGGGGGGTGATGACAATGTGGACTGTTGGGGGGGGTGTTGACAATGTGGACTGTAATGGGGGAGGTGTTGACAATGTGGACTGTTGGGGGGAGGTGTTGACAATGTGGACTGTTAGGGGGAGGTGTTGACAATGTGGACTGTTGGGGGGGGTGATGACAATGTGGACTGTTGGGGGGGTGATGACAATGTGGACTGTTGGGGGGGTGTTGACAATGTGGACTGTAATGGGGGAGGTGTTGACAATGTGGACTGTTGGGGGAAGTGTTGACAATGTGGACTGTGTTGGGGGGTGTTGACAATGTGGACTGTGTTGGGGGGGTGCTGACAATGTGGACTGTCATGGGGGGAGGTGTTGACAATGTGGACTGTCATGGGGGGGAGGTGTTGACAATGTGGACTGTCATGGGGGGAGGTGTTGACAATGTGGACTGTCATGGGGGGGAGGTGTTGACAATGTGGACTGTCGTGGGGGAGGTGTTGACAATGTGGACTGTCGTGGGGGGAGGTGTTGACAATGTGGACTGTCGTGGGGGGAGGTGTTGACAATGTGGACTGTAATGGGGGGAGGTGTTGACAATGTGGACTGTTGGGGGGTGATGACAATGTGGACTGTTGGGGGGGTGATGACAATGTGGACTGTTGGGGGGGTGATGACAATGTGGACTGTTGGGGGGGTGATGACAATGTGGACTGTTGGGGGGGTGATGACAATGTGGACTGTTGGGGGAGGTGTTGACAATGTGGACTGTTGGGGCGGTGATGACAATGTGGACTGTTGGGGGGGGTGATGACAATGTGGACTGTAATGGGGGGAGGTGCTGACAATGTGGACTGTAATGGGGGGAGGTGTTGACAATGTGGACTGTCATGGGGGGAGGTGTTGACAATGTGGACTGTCATGGGGGGAGGTGTTGACAATGTGGACTGTCATGGGGGAGGTGTTGACAATGTGGACTGTCATGGGGGGAGGTGTTGACAATGTGGACTGTCATGGGGGGAGGTGTTGACAATGTGGACTGTCATGGGGGGAGGTGTTGACAATGTGGACTGTCATGGGGGGAGGTGTTGACAATGTGGACTGTCATGGGGGGGAGGTGTTGACAATGTGGACTGTCATGGGGGGGAGGTGTTGACAATGTGGACTGTAATGGGGGGAGGTGTTGACAATTTGGACTGTTGGGGGGGTGATGACAATGTGGACTGTAATGGGGGGGAGGTGTTGACAATGTGGACTGTTAGGGGGGGGGTGTTGACAATGTGGACTGTTGGGGGGGTGATGACAATGTGGACTGTTGGGGGGCTGTTGACAATGTGGACTGTAATGGGGGGAGGTGTTGACAATGTGGACTGTTGGGGGGGGTGATGACAATGTGGACTGTTGGGGGGGTGTTGACAATGTGGACTGTTGGGGAGGTGTTGACAATGTGGACTGTTGGGGGGGTGATGACAATGTGGACTGTAATGGGGGGAGGTGTTGACAATGTGGACTGTAATGGGGGGAGGTGTTGACAATGTGGACTGTAATGGGGGAAGTGTTGACAATTTGGACTGTAATGGGGGTGTTGACAATGTGGACTGTAATGGGGGGGAGGTGTTGACAATGTGGACTGTTAGGGGGGAGGTGTTGACAATGTGGACTGTTGGGGGGGTGATGACAATGTGGACTGTTGGGGGGGCTGTTGACAATGTGGACTGTAATGGGGGGAGGTGTTGACAATGTGGACTGTTGGGGGGTGTTGACAATGTGGACTGTTGGGGGGTGTTGACAATGTGGACTGTTGGGGGGGGTGTTGACAATGTGGACTGTTGGGGAGGTGTTGACAATGTGGACTGTTGGGGAGGTGATGACAATGTGGACTGTTGGGGAGGTGATGACAATGTGGAATGTTGGGGGCTGTTGACAATGTGGACTGTAATGGGGGGGAGGTGTTGACAATGTGGACTGTTGGGGGGTGATGTTGACAATGTGGACTGTTGGGGGGTTGGTGATGACAATGTGGACTGTTGGGGGGGTGGTGATGACAATGTGGACTGTTGGGGGGGTGGTGATGACAATGTGGACTGTTGGGGGGGTGGTGATGACAATGTGGACTGTTGGGGGGGGTGGTGATGACAATGTGGACTGTAATGGGGGGTGGTGATGACAATGTGGACTGTTGGGGGGGTGATGACAATGTGGACTGTTGGGGGGTGATGACAATGTGGACTGTTGGGGGGTGATGACAATGTGGACTGTTGGGGGGGTGTTGACAATGTGGACTGTAATGGGGGGAGGTGTTGACAATGTGGACTGTAATGGGGGGAGGTGTTGACAATGTGGACTGTAATGGGGGAGGTGTTGACAATTTGGACTGTTGGGGGGTGATGACAATGTGGACTGTAATGGGGCGGGAGGTGTTGACAATGTGGACTGTAATGGGGGGAGGTGTTGACAATGTGGACTGTTAGGGGGAGGTGTTGACAATGTGGACTGTTGGGGGGGTGATGACAATGTGGACTGTTGGGGGGCTGTTGACAATGTGGACTGTAATGGGGGGAGGTGTTGACAATGTGGACTGTCATGGGGGGAGGTGTTGACAATGTGGACTGTCATGGGGGAGGTGTTGACAATGTGGACTGCCATGGGGGGAGGTGTTGACAATGTGGACTGTGTTGGGGGGGTGTTGACAATGTGGACTGCCATGGGGGAGGTGCTGACAATGTGGACTGTCATGGGGGGGAGGTGCTGACAATGTGGACTGTCATGGGGGGAGGTGTTGACAATGTGGACTGTCATGGGGGGAGGTGTTGACAATGTGGACTGTCATGGGGGGAGGTGTTGACAATGTGGACTGTCATGGGGGGGAGGTGTTGACAATGTGGACTGTTAGGGGGAGGTGTTGACAATGTGGACTGTTGGGGGGTGATGACAATGTGGACTGTTGGGGGGGTGATGACAATGTGGACTGTTGGGGGGTGATGACAATGTGGACTGTTGGGGGGGTGATGACAATGTGGACTGTTGGGGGGGTGTTGACAATCTGGACTGTAATGGGGGAGGTGTTGACAATGTGGACTGTTGGGGCGGTGATGACAATGTGGACTGTTGGGGGGTGATGACAATGTGGACTGTTGGGGGGTGATGACAATGTGGACTGTTGGGGGGCTGTTGACAATGTGGACTGTATGGGGGAGGTGTTGACAATGTGGACTGTAATGGGGGAGGTGTTGACAATGTGGACTGTAATGGGGGTGTTGACAATGTGGACTGTAATGGGGGGTGTTGACAATGTGGACTGTAATGGGGGGTGTTGACAATGTGGACTGTTAGGGGGGAGGTGTTGACAATGTGGACTGTTAGGGGGGAGGTGTTGACAATGTGGACTGTTGGGGGGCTGTTGACAATGTGGACTGTAATGGGGGGAGGTGTTGACAATGTGGACTGTAATGGGGGGAGGTGTTGACAATGTGGACTGTTGGGGGGTGATGACAATGTGGACTGTTGGGGGGTGATGACAATGTGGACTGTTGGGGGGTGATGACAATGTGGACTGTTGGGGGGTGATGACAATGTGGACTGTTGGGGGGGTGTTGACAATGTGGACTGTAATGGGGGCGAGGTCTTGACAATGTGGACTGTAATGGGGGGAGGTGTTGACAATGTGGACTGTTGGGGGGTGATGACAATGTGGAATGTTGGGGGGCTGTTGACAATGTGGACTGTAATGGGGGGAGGTGTTGACAATGTGGACTGTTGGGGGGGTGATGTTGACAATGTGGACTGTTGGGGGGGTGATGACAATGTGGACTGTTGGGGGGGTGGTGATGACAATGTGGACTGTTGGGGGGTGATGACAATGTGGACTGTTGGGGGGTGATGACAATGTGGACTGTTGGGGGGTGTTGACAATGTGGACTGTTGGGGGGGTGATGACAATGTGGACTGTTGGGGGGGTGTTGACAATGTGGACTGTGTTGGGGGGTGCTGACAATGTGGACTGTAATGGGGGGGAGGTGCTGACAATGTGGACTGTCATGGGGGGGAGGTGTTGACAATGTGGACTGTCATGGGGGGAGGTGTTGACAATGTGGACTGTCATGGGGGGGAGGTGTTGACAATGTGGACTGTCATGGGGGGGAGGTGTTGACAATGTGGACTGTCATGGGGGAGGTGTTGACAATGTGGACTGTCATGGGGGAGGTGTTGACAATGTGGACTGTAATGGGGGGAGGTGTTGACAATGTGGACTGTTGGGGGGTGATGACAATGTGGACTGTTGGGGGGTGATGACAATGTGGACTGTTGGGGGGTGATGACAATGTGGACTGTTGGGGGGTGATGACAATGTGGACTGTTGGGGGGTGATGACAATGTGGACTGTTGGGGGGGTGTTGACAATGTGGACTGTAATGGGGGGAGGTGTTGACAATGTGGACTGTTGGGGCGGTGATGACAATGTGGACTGTTGGGGGGGTGATGACAATGTGGACTGTTGGGGGGGTGATGACAATGTGGACTGTTGGGGGGTGTGGACCGTGTGGACTGTTGGGGGGTGTGGACAATGTGGACTGTTGGGGGTGTGGACAATGTGGACTGTTGGGGGGTGTGGACAATGTGGACTGTTGGGGGGTGTGGACAATGTGGACTGTTGGGGGGTGTGGACAATGTGGACTGTTGGGGGGTGTGGACAATGTGGACTGTTGGGGGGTGTTGACAATGTGGACTGTTGGGGGGGTGTTGACAATGTGGACTGTTGGGGGGGTGTTGACAATGTGGACTGTTGGGGGGTGTGGACAATGTGGACTGTTGGGGGGGTGATGACAATGTGGACTGTTGGGGGGGGTGATGACAATGTGGACTGTTGGGGGGGTGATGACAATGTGGACTGTTGGGGGGGGGTGATGACAATGTGGACTGTTGGGGGTGTGTGTGTGGACTGTTAGGGGTGTGTGTGGATGTATAAGTCTTACCCCCGTGGACTGTAGGTGTTGTCTGAACTCGTCCATGGTGGTGTTGGAGATGCTCATGTCTCTGAACATCCCTTCCAGTTTAGAGGTGAACTGACAGCCACACTCAGTCTACACAGAGAAGACAGCACAGCGAGTCACACAGCACGTCACACAGCACAACCATTCACACAGCACAGCGAGTCACATGTTCAGGGTTGTGACCAGCACAATATGGAAAACCAGGTCAAACAACTACCAGTCCATTCTAATGCTTAGATAGAGATGTAAGATAGTCATGAACATTCTGAATTCCTGATTAATAATAATAAAGTAATAATCTAATTAAAATCAAATGAATTAGTAATATATTGGATATGAAATGTCAACGTGTAATTGACAGCAGACTCGTTCATCTCCTCACCTTCAACTTAGAGATCATGTTCTTTTCAGAGTCGTCCGAGACACTCTTGTTGGTGAGCAGCCTCCGGGCCAGGTGCTGTTTGTAGTATCTCTCAAACACATCCTTCTCCTGCATGAACCGGAATAGAACCATGGCCTTGTCCAAGATGGACTCCACCTCCTGTTCTGTCAGCTGGAGACACAGACAGACAGACAGACAGACAGACAGGAGACAGACAGGAGACAGACAGGAGACAGGATATTGGTTTGAATAGTTTTCCTTTAATAACCACGTCTCCACGTGGTCCTGTCCAGAACTAGTGCACTATGTGGAAGGTAGGGTACTACATGAGATTAGTCCACTGAAGTGTAGTAATATAACATTTAGCAACACTGACGTACCCCTTTGACTCCCTTCTTGAGCTTGTCGTCGATGAAGAGGGAGAGGTACTCTGGGGAGCGGGAGTTGAGGTTGAGGAAGTACTCAAAGTCTCCGGCGATGGTCTGCTTGAAGAGCCGGTCGTTGTTGAACGACTCCAGGAGGAAACGGTCGAACCGCGTCTTCAGGTCCAACAGGCCCTATAGGACAGGGAATCAAATCCAACTTTATTGAAAGGGAATTAAAATTCATAGCACGCTTTAAAATAAGTAATAACACACAAACACACAGATACTATAGAGATTTCAAGTGGTTTACGTGTTAACTCTTGGGGATGCCCTAAAAAGATCATTGTTTACCACAATAACAATGATCTTTCTTCTGTACTGAAATTCCAATTACTGTACCACTTGGCAGTTATGTACATATTGTTGTTTTATTCCTTTTGCTTATTTTCTGAATAACTGTAAGATGTACATATTGTGTCGTTCCTGGAAGCTGTTGCCGTAGTGATAACCAAAAGATACTCCCTGAAAAGAGTGGGCTGGAACCTTAGCTTCAATGCTTATGGGGGTAGTTACCAATGTTACTATTTTAAAAACGCTTTAGATTTGAGTTCTTTCTGGTCAGGAAATAATCTGTGCCCTGATTGTTATGGACATGTTCAGAGAATAAAAATGCCAGCCAATCTTTGATTTGAGGTTAGGCCCAGTGTACCTGAATGTAGTCGACAGGGTTCTTGCCCTCTCCCTCCTCTGACACCAGAGCCTTGCCCTGCTCCCTCAGGTAGGAGCTCATACACTCACACATGGTCTTCAGGCCATTAGGCACACGGCTGAACAGCTTGTACATACAGCCCAGGTCTGGAGCGCAAGAGGAAGAGAGAGGAGAGAGAGGAAGAGGGGAGGAGAGAGGGAGAGAGGAAGAGGGGGGAGAGAGGAAGAGGAATAAGGCGGGGGGAGAGAGGAAGGGGGGAGAAAGGAAGGGGGGGGAGAGGAAAATGGAGAATAGATTAGTTATGAAGGAAGTTCAAACCAATACACAGATCTACAGTCTGTATTTCACATTGGTTTAGATGTCAAAGATTCACTGGCTCTGCCTGTCTGTATTTCACATTGGTTTAGATGTCAAAGATTCACTGGCTCTGCCTGTCTGTATTTCACATTGGTTTAGATGTCAAAGATTCACTGGCTCTGCCTGTCTGTATTTCACATTGGTTTAGATGTCAAAGATTCACTGGCTCTGCCTGTCTGTATTTCACATTGGTTTAGATGTCAAAGATTCACTGGCTCTGCCTGTCTGCATTTCACATTGGTTTAGATGTCAAAGATTCACTGGCTCTGCCTGTCTGCATTTCACATTGGTTTAGATGTCAAAGATTCACTGGCTCTGCCTGTCTGTATTTCTGCGTGTCTGGTTTCAGAGTTAATCTGTGAGGTAAATGCAGAGCTCAGGAAATGCGTTTGAAGCAAATTCCAGTCAAGAAAGTGAACTGACGTGAACCAGTAAATACATGAGTGACAGAGAACTTATTTCTCTCTCTGATTTGATAATCATCAACAGGAGGGTTTGATTCAGTCCACTCATCGATAATAGGTCTTGTACTATCTAGTATTTGTATTCCTATCTGGTAGTATGACATCTAGTGGCCCTTTTGGATACGTCAGACTAACACACCTGTCTAATTATCTCTGGCTCTCTGTGTGGCCTTCTATCCCACTGTTGTTTGTGGAGATATGCTCTGATTGGTCGACTGACCAAAAGCTCAGCTATAATTAAAATAAATGTGGATCTGACTGGAAGTGTGCGGAGATGTTTTTCTCCGTTTCACTTTTTGACTCCAGTAGCTTCACTAATCAGCTTTGGGTGTCCGGTAGATTGTGCCTAATTGGCTACGGTTACATAGGCAACCCATTCAGATCTATTGCCAATTATTTCCATATCTGATCCCAATCTGATATTTTTCCTAAGGTATGAACAGCAACAACAAAACATATTGAATATGATCTTTTGCCTTCAGATTCATACCATGTCCATACGTGGACCTCAATCCTAACGCAATTCTGATGCTCCAATATGTGGCCTCATTTGTTTGCTCTAAAGTGATTTTTGTTTGTGTGCACATGACTTGCCGTTATCAACCACCCCGAAAATGTTATGTAACAGTGACAGGAAATGAGTGTTACATCTGTGTGCTACTTCAGAGGCTACATCAGTGGGAATGTGCAAATCTGATATGAGTGTGGACAGTCAGAAAAATAAGATTGGATAGAAGACTATGGCTAGGTCTGGAGAATCATTGATTAACCCTGAATAACATGCCTATGTCCGGACAACCTTTTTACATGAAAATCACCCACAGCCCAAGTCTCAGAAGGGGAACGCTGATCTAGGATTACGTTTTCCTCTTTTAGACCACAGTGAGAAAGATTCTTTGGACAGGAGGATGCTTTTTGAAAAAAAAGGGCCCAGGTCTCCAGATATAATTAAACACACAAGTAAAGTGTTGATTAGAACTCAATTCAGTCTTAATCCATTGCCTGTAAAACAAGCCTGTTTTCCATGTTCACCTTCTGTCTTGCCGTTCTTGAGCATGTGAACAAGGCCAGAATTCTCCATCTCCACGATGGTCTTCATGTGTTTGGAGATGAGCTCCCGTTCCACCACCTTGACGATGGGCTCCTCTGTGGACTTGTCCAGGCAGTGCAGCACCCGCTCTATCTCCTCGTTGATCCTGGCCTCCACCTTCTTGATGTAAACACTGGCACTGTTCTCCGCTAGGAACTTCTGGCTCTCCATCTGAGGGGTTGGTACAGGGTACGGTTTTAGGGGGGGGTAGAACAGGGTACGGTTTGAGGGGGGGGTAGGACAGGGTACGGTTTGAAGGGGGGGTAGAACAGGGTACGGTTTGAAGGGGGGAGGTAGAACAGGGTACGGTTTGAAGGGGGGGGTAGGACAGGGTACGGTTTGAAGGGGGGGTAGGACAGGGTACGGTTTGAAGGGGGGGTAGAACAGGGTACGGTTTGAAGGGGGGTAGAACAGGGTTCGGTTTGAAGGGGGGGGTAGAACAGGGTACGGTTTGAAGGGGGGTAGAACAGGGTACGGTTTGAAGGGGGGGTTGAACAGGGTACAGGTTTGAGGAGGGGGTAGGACAGGGTACAGGTTTGAGGGGGGGTAGAACAGGGTACGGTTTGAGGAGGGGGGTAGAACAGGGTACGGTTTGAGGAGGGGGGTAGAACAGGGTACGGTTTGAGGAGGGGGGTAGAACAGGGTACGGTTTGAGGAGGGGGGGGTAGAACAGGGTACGGTTTGAGGAGGGGGGTAGGACAGGGTACGGTTTGAGGAGGGGTAGGACAGGGTCGGTTTGAGGAGGGGTAGAACAGGGTACGGTTTGAGGAGGGGGGTAGGACAGGGTACGGTTTTAGGGGGGGTAGAACAGGGTACAGGTTTAAGGGGGGGTAGAACAGGGTACGGTTTGAGGGGGGGGTAGAACAGGGTACAGGTTTGAGGAGGGGGTAGGACAGGGTACGGTTTGAGGAGGGGGTAGGACAGGGTCGGTTTGAGGAGGGGGTAGAACAGGGTACAGGTTTGAGATGGGGGGTAGGACAGGGTACAGGTTTGAGATGGGGGGTAGGACAGGGTACAGGTTTGAGATGGGGGGGTAGGACAGGGTACAGGTTTGAGATGGGGGGGTAGGACAGGGTACGGTTTGAGATGGGGGGGTAGGACAGGGTACGGTTTGAGATGGGGGGTAGGACAGGGTACGGTTTGAGGAGGGGGGTAGGACAGGGTACAGGTTTGAGGAGGGGGTAGAACAGGGTACAGGTTTGAGGAGGGGGGGTAGGACAGGGTACAGGTTTGAGATGGGGGGTAGGACAGGGTACAGTTTGAGGAGGGGGGTAGGACAGGGTACGGTTTGAAGAGGGGGGTAGGACAGGGTAGGGTTTGAGGAGGGGGGTAGGACAGGGTAGGGTTTGAGGAGGGGGTAGGACAGGGTACGGTTTGAGGAGGGGGGTAGGACAGGGTAGGGTTTGAGGAGGGGGGTAGGACAGGGTAGGGTTTGAGGAGGGGGGGTAGGACAGGGTAGGGTTTGAGGAGGGGGGGTAGGACAGGGTAGGGTTTGAGGAGGGGGGTAGGACAGGGTACGGTTTGAGGAGGGGGGGTAGGACAGGGTAGGGTTTGACGTGAGATAGAGGTATTTCAGATAAAAGTGGAAGTTGGAAGAGGTTGATAGAGCAATACAATTTTATGTAAAACTGAAAAATAAAAAGCATTTTATTAGTGTGGACAATTGAGGAGCACAAAATGACGAAGTGATGGGCTTCGACTCATGAACAGGATTTGGATGACCACAAACCAAGAGGTCACCTATATGGGGTTAGATGAGGATAGTGAGAAGCTCCACTGACTTAATGCAGCTTAACGTGTTGTAATAGCTTGGTTACGTGTTTTTGTGGTTTTAGCATCCATGCCAACATCATAAAACAAATCTCAGCAGTCACAATGACTGGACAAAAAAAAGAGAGCGTGTAAAATGTTGCCCAACCCACCTGGAAGAATTCTGCAGACATTTCTAAGAAGGGGGACTCAAAGTCTTCCTCGTACACAGACCTACCCTCCAGACCCAGAATCATCAGCATCTGACAGGCGTTCCTGATCGCTCCCCTGTACACACACACACACACACACACACGAGGAATAAAACATATGATCTAGATTTTGGGGTGGATTTTTCTCTTTAAGTAACATTGAATAAAACCTATTTGCCAGAGTGGTGATGAGTTGGGTATTAATGTAGTAGTTCATCTCCCAAGTTGAAAGGTCAATTCTCTGTGAATAGGATGTGCTACTGCCCTTATCATAGGCCTACATAAAAAAACAGCCAAAGAGAAAGATGAAGTGGTTTCAGGGGCTTAAACCTCACATCACAGCCGGCCATTGTCCCCTAGGATATGACTTATGCACCAGCCTCACCAAATACCTACTATCTAATCAACAGTAGCAGGGACTGTATACACAAAGCAAGTCAGTCATCATGATCGGAAAGGCAAAACTGATCCCAGATCAGCACTAATACTCTGAGACACTTTGTGAATAGATACAGGTCTTTCTTTTGTTAGACAGATCCCAGAACAGTCCTTACCTGTCCACCACCTCTCCTTTCCTCTCCCGTGCGATCATGTCCAGCAGGGTCTGTCGCAGGTGGTCTCGGATGCAGCCGTAGCGTACCACCTGGTCTCTGAAGATGATCAGGCCCAGGTTGTAGACGTTCTCCACGTTGTTTTGCTGCACGTACACCCGGTCCTGGAGCCAAGTGGAGTACAGTGCGTTAGAATAAAACCCATTTGAATACTTTGTCCTCCGAACAGAATATTCTTTGCACAGTTAGAGTTTACTCAACTGAAAAATTCAGGAACAGGTAAGGGGGAGGACTCCCAAAAATGTCATTTTTTGCTCTGAAAAGCCATATGATACCTGATAGGCTGGTGTCCTTGGTTACACTCACCAATACAAATCTATAGCCTACTACGCAGATACAAAATAAATATGGCTGAAATCTCAGTTCTGGGATTAGATGTTTTTAATACCAAAATAAGAGTACATCATCATCCCATTTCTGCACCTAGCACTGAGTAGGCCAGGCAGCTAACTGGAGACCCAGGACGCAGGGAAAAGGTCAAACTTCCTTTGAAACTTTTGTGAGTGTACGGTTTACTGTTAATTTTATATTGTTTATTTCACTTTTGTTTATTATCCATGTCACTTGCTTTGGCAATGTTAACATATGTTTCCCAGGCCACTAAAGCCCTTTGAATTGAGGAGAGAGAGCGATTGAGCCCTTTGAATTGAGAAGGGTGGGGGGAGAGAGCAGGGAGAAGGAGAGAGAAAAACAAAAGAATCCCGAGAGAATTCTGCAGTCTCCATAGCGGCTGTGTCACTGGATTGTCCCCCACCTCATACAGCACACAGACAGCTGGCCTTACTGTTACAGTAAATCAAGCAGAGTTGCCACTAGTTGCCCAAAAAACTGGAGAAATAAAAGAAGCTCTTTGTTCTGCCCAGGGTAAACAGCAACTAGAAGGCTGGCCCGCCCAACCCCCGCCATGACACGTTGTTGAGGAGAGTCTGCCAGGGTAAACAGGGTAAACAGCAACTAGAAGGCTGGGCCGCCCAACCCCCACCATGACACGTTGTTGAGGAGAGTCTGCCAGGGTAAACAGCAACTAGAAGGCTGGCCCGCCCAACCCCCACCATGACACGTTGTTGAGGAGAGTCTGCCCAGGGTAAACAGGGTAAACAGCAACTAGAAGGCTGGCCCGCCCAACCCCCACCATGACACGTTGTTGAAGAGAGTCTGCCCAGGGTAAACAGCAACTAGAAGGCTGGCCCGCCCAACCCCCGCCATGACACGTTGTTGAAGAGAGTCTGCCCAGGGTAAACAGCAACTAGAAGGCTGGCACGCCCAACCCCCGCCATGACACGTTGTTGAGGAGAGTCTGCCCAGGGTAAACAGCAACTAGAAGGCTGGCCCGCCCAACCCCCACCATGACACGTTGTTGAGGAGAGTCTGCCAGGGTAAACAGCAACTAGAAGGCTGGCCCGCCCAACCCCCGCCATGACACGTTGTTGAGGAGAGTCTGCCAGGGTAAACAGCAACTAGAAGGCTGGCCCGCCCAACCCCCACCATGACACGTTGTTGAAGAGAGTCTGCCCAGGGTAAACAGGGTAAACAGCAACTAGAAGGCTGGCCCGCCCAACCCCCGCCATGACACGTTGTTGAGGAGAGTCTGCCCAGGGTAAACAGCAACTAGAAGGCTGGCCCGCCCAACCCCCGCCATGACACGTTGTTGAGGAGAGTCTGCCCAGGGTAAACAGCAACTAGAAGGCTGGCACGCCCAACCCCCACCATGACACGTTGTTGAAGAGAGTCTGCCCGGGCCATTCTTTCATACGAGGAAAACTATTATTTACACTTTAGGGAAACCACTGGAGACAAAACACTAAACTGGAGATAAAACTCTACAGCTTTCTGGAGAAGCAATACTACTGACTAGGCCTGTCTGGGGTTAAAAGGACATCTAGAGAATCCTTCTGGACTGGGGTTTGGGAATTCTGCAGATTCATGGAAATTCTGCATATTTTCCAGCATATCCCCGGAATACAGACAGTAGTTGTGCTTCTGGGCATGGTTGACATGAACTGGACACTTCCAATTCAGTGCAACAAAACTGTTGTTCTTCCGTCAATAACCATAGAACGCACTAGAACAGGAATGTCAAACTTTCAATTAAGACCTAGGTGAGATGGAGTTCTTTACTAGTTAGTGACCTTAATTCCTCAACCAAGTACAAGGGTGGAGCGAAAACCTGCAGACACTCGGCCCGCCGTGGAATGAGTTAGACACGCGAACTAGATCTAAAGCAGTTCACCTACCATGTACATCAGGATGTCTCTGATCATGACCATCGCTGTCTGGTGGTCGTTCCACGCTTGATTCAAAGTCTGCAGAAAGTTATTGTTTAACGAGTTTAGGACATCTTCCCGTACCTGCGGAAAGACATAAAATAAGTACTGAAAGTCTTAGTGAAGATATAGCTTCTGTCTATGTTGAAGTTGCCTGTAGACACTGATCCAAGGCAAAAACATTTGAGATCAGTGTCTCCATTTTTGGAGTTTCCAACCTAATGGTGTAAGATAGGAATGAGATTGAATGAACCGATCCTAGATCTGTACCTATGGGCATCGTCTACCCAGGGCTCTGTGTTACAACAACTGGAGACTGACAACATGTGGACATACAGGTTATGACCCCAGCTATCTGGCCTGCTGAATGCTAAATGTTATATTCATGAGAGAAGGCGATGCCAAATACTAAATTCCAGTGCAGACCAGCAGGTGGTTCATATGAATTAGCCTAGTCCCCAGACAGAATACACTGCTACAGATCCCATACTAATCAATCACAAGAGTTTTATCAAGTCTGTCTGTCTGGTTCTGTTTTGAGTGTGGTGACTTTTCATGTAGGCTATATAGCTCTGATCTATCATTCGTCTATCTATATTTTAGCTGAACAAGGGATTGTTTCATTGTGCGCTGCACTTAATTTGCAAACTGGATTGCACTGTGTTGTGTGTGTACAGGTGCTGATTTTGCATATCAAATTGTGTCCGTTAAAAAAGGTAAACGTTACAGACAAGGCCAGGAGTTTCTCTTGACCACATGGTCACGTGACCAGGAGAAACTCCTGGGCCTAATTCGCTGTGAAAGTCAACACCTATTCCGATTTACCCAGTCACAAATTTTGAATGGGATTCAAGATTATATCCTCAAATTCATGAAAGTGCAGTCATTTTCACATGCTTTTGCTCTTGAAGACCATAAAAACCAAACTACAAGGCATGAGGGATGGTCACTTTCACAGCGTATTATGGGAAATGATTTATAGAAGATAAACAGCGGTGCATTGTGGGAGGCGTAGTCCTTTACTTTGTTGACGAGGTGCTCAGTGACGACCTCGCGCAGGCCCGTGTAGAGCTTCTCGCCATGTTTGTGCAGCACCATTGTGTAGGCGTTCCTGTAGAGCTCCTCGAAGCTCAGCCCGCTGTTGTTCTTCCTCTGGATCTCCTGGATAGCGTTCTTCAGAAGGTCCCAGATATTGTTGACATACTTCTCATCCATTGTCATCTAGGGAGAGAGAAATCGGACACAATGAAGAAACAATGACAATGGAACAGTTCAACCCTTTTCACCCGTGTCCGTTCATTCTTAGTAAGGATTGTTTCCTCATTCTGCAAATCTGAACAGATGACATCTTTGTCAATTGATATATGACAGCAGTGCATAGATGTTGGTAATTCATTAGAGGTTGCTATCGGGTTAGAACAATGATGCAAGTTTATAAGGATCTTACAGTCTCATTAAAGTTGTTTAGGTATGGCTATGATCGACGACTCACCGACAAGCTGGCCCTGCACCTAGTATGCATTTTTGTGATTTGCGTGAGGATTTGAAGCCTTAACTTAAAAATGTTCTAAGAGCTTTCTTTGATAAACCACAGGTGGCAGCTAGGGCCTAAAACTTGAGTGACAATAACATGAAAAACAAAACAGTCAATTATGACTTCACAGTGACTCAATCATGGCAGTTGAAACATACCTTGTCTGGACACATTTGAAACAAAGAGACAACACCATTGGCCTATTATTAGGGATGTCTGTGTTTCTCATTGGTAGAGAGAAGGTAGGAGTTGGTCCATTAGAAAATCTAGTGACTAGGCTAATTGTAGTCAGAACATCTGTATCAGGCCTATTGTTGATGGTACAACACACAATAAGTTAAATACAAACAATAATATATTTATTTAAGTTAGGGATTTTCATTATACAGATAATCTCAAAGACGCTTAAAAACAAAAGTACATGTAGTTGTTGGGCCGGACAATGGTCATCAACAGAGGCTGACGTGTCCAGGTCACATCCCCTCCGGTGGGTTAGAAATAGCATGAATGTCGGTCTAAGCCTAGGTGTTTAAATATTTGAAGTATTGGTAATTATCAATAGTAGAACGAGTAGGGTGTACATAGCAGTAAATTATATATTTGCTTGCGTTAGCCTACATGATCATAATCTATGACATTATTAATGCAGATAGGGTCTATCACTACAACAAAGTGAACAAACCAGGAGTTGTTATGCTAGCCTGTCTGTATAAACACATTAATTAATGAGAGAATTTGTTATGGGAAAGTATTTTGTCTTTCCCTAGGCAGGTGCAGAAGAATGGAAAATTCCAAGATGAGGCGAGGGGAAAAAAATATGCGGACAATACATTTAAAAAAAAAAAAAAAATCACCTACAGATATGATTCTGATTAAAATTCATGTGGGCACAGCAGAGGTGCCAAGATGAGTCAAGTCTTTTTGCCCCATAGCTTATTAGTATGACAAAAGCTTAGCTAGCTATCAAACCCTGTCAAGATGTCCATTCTTTTGGCCATTCAAACCTCAGGGATCCCGTCACCTGACCAGAGAGCATATTAAAACAGTCAAAGAGTTTAAAATGAGCAAGAGAGAGGGCCATGCCATCAAGTCATTATTCTACACTGAGTGCCCCCCCCACTCCACAAAGTAATTACATCATCTGTTTTATTATATTGGGGCCAACAACTGAACTGAGGGGTACAGGATGCACCAACATGTGCAAAGGGGAAAACTGCCTAAATAGAATCCAGTTCTTCATGGAAGTCTAAATTAAAGCCTGCTCAAGCATGCAGACATGCAAGCAAACACATAGGCCCCAAACACACACACTACACTGAAAGTCACTTTGGTGGGCCTAAATTTGGAACATGGGCCTAATAAACTGGGGGGCAAGTAGTTGTGTAAGATGAAAAGCTCATCCCTTCTCCTGCTCAGTTATTATTAGGTGGGGCTGCTGCAGGTATGCAGGCAGACAAAACTGCATATCCCATACCCTGGCTACTGTCCAGGTGCACAGACTGAGTGCGTGGTCACAGAAGCACTCGCACGGCCATTCCGCTGCTGTTATTCCTGCAGCATTCAAGCAGTCAGTGTAACACTGTGCATGTGTGTGAGATATTCAGGGGATGAGAGAGTACATTTCTGTCTAAGCCCAGGGCCGACTGCAATGTCATTCCTTCACACATACAGCCAATGTCTGGCATCCAACAATGTAGGGCTGCTCTCATAAAAAGAGAGACTAACGTTAACTAACTAACGTAGAGCAATCGGTATACATGCTTAGCTAGTTCTGCAACATAGTCAGGCTAAATATAGCCATGCTAAATATCTACAAATCGTGACAGATTATTTTTTTTTTAAACACTGACAAATTAGTTTATAATCTCTGGTTATACCCTTTCTGAGTTAGTAAATTAGGCCTACGCTACAGGCAATTTTTACGGGTGGGCAGTTGGCTACACAGCTAAGGAACTAGCTAACGTTAGCTGCTACCTAGACTAGGTCCTGGCTAACGTTAGTATGTTAGCCGGTAGCTTACTAGCTAACGATAGATAGTTGACTTAAAGTTTAGTTAACCAGGTAACTAGTTAGTTACCAAGCTAGGTTTCTGCTAACTAGCTAATAAAGTTAGCTGGCTGCCAATGTATATAGCTAGCCAACAACCTAGCTAGAAACTAGTTTGTCAGCAACACCGCAAGTTAGCTAACGTTTGCTAACTAATAGTTAGCTAGTGGATATTTTCCAATGTGCACTGTACAAATAACAGAAACTTATCGAATCAAAGTTAGTTAGCAAACTAGCGAATATGAATCTACGCAACACGAAGCTAATTTAGCTAGGTTGTTGTTAGCTGACAGTGACATTTTCAAAGTATATGTTTAGCTAACTAGCCAGGCCCGTCTTTAGCAAATTACATCCCCAGTGCTCGCGTCTCAGCGTACCCGGCTAATACTTACAGGAAAGGCTCTTATCCTCATCTTGGTGTCCTTCTTGACGCCGCCTTTGAGGTTGGACATGATTAGTTAGTACGTCCGTCTTCTCTACGTTATCATGAAATACTATTTTAGGCTGCAACAGGGATGCCTGCGAATGGAAAGTGGTAAAGATCCCCCTCGACCTTCCCCTTGGGCTTGGGTCCGTCTCTCTGCGCTGTTGTTGTCACTCCTCTTCTCTCAATTTTTGCCTAGCTTCTCCTTGCAGTGATGGCGGACAACAAGCTTCTACAGGGCAGTGGTAACAGCGAACCGAAATCACGCGAGATGAACCATGGAAAACATAATATTGCAAAAAGATATAGCACGTTCATCCTCATTCCACCAGTTGGATATATATCCAATTCACTTTAACCCAGTATCAAGTCTGGACAATGTATGTGTATACAGTCTATTCAGTTCATATCATATTGCATTTTATCAGGTGGCCAAAATTGGAGGTGACATTGATTTTTTTTTAAATATTACACAAACGTGCACATTTCAAAATCTAGCATTCTTTCTTTGTGCTCACTAGATACTTACCTAGCTACATAATTGAGTAGTCAGTACTCATGCACTAGGCCTGTCAACTATGATGAGTTGGCCAATACAGTCTCACTCACATGATATCCATGCTGTTTTGTTATTTAAATACCAGTGTGCATGAACACATTAAAGCCAACAACATGACACAGTGCTAATGTAAACAAAGGGATATTGTGATGTACTCGTCCTAATAGTGTGACAGGGTAGGAACCATAGTATCTGTCCCTTTAAGGAAACACTTAGTTACCATGTGAAATGTAGAAAAACAACCCTTTTTTTCAGGTAGGCTTAAAATATTTTGTCCTACAGGTCCTGAGAGGTAATTGTGATTTGTTGTTTCTGAACCCGCCAGGTGACTGTTAAAGTAAATAAAGGCCTATGTGTGTTATTTACTCTTATTGCCTAGTCTAACTGTTATTTACTGTTCTCTTATTGCCTCCTAGTCTAACTGTTATTTACTGTTCTCTTATTGCCTCCTAGTCTAACTGTTATTTACTGTTCTCTTATTGCCTCCTAGTCTAACTGTTATTTACTGTTCTCTAATTGCCTAGTCTAACTGTTATTTACTGTTCTCTTATTGCCTAGTCTAACTGTTATTTACTGTTCTCTTATTGCCTAGTCTAACTGTTATTTACTGTTCTCTTATTGCCTCCTAGTCTAACTGTTATTTACTGTTCTCTTATTGCCTCCTAGTCTAACTGTTATTTACTGTTCTCTAATTGCCTAGTCTAACTGTTATTTACTGTTCTCTTATTGCCTAGTCTAACTGTTATTTACTGTTCTCTTATTGCCTCCTAGTCTAACTGTTATTTACTGTTCTCTAATTGCCTAGTCTAACTGTTATTTACTGTTCTCTTATTGCCTAGTCTAACTGTTATTTTACTGTTCTCTTATTGCCTCCTAGTCTAACTGTTATTTACTGTTCTCTTATTGCCTAGTCTAAATGTTATTTTCCTGTTCTCTTATTGCCTCCTAGTCTAACTGTTATTTTACTGCCTAGTCTAACTGTTATTTTACTGTTCTCTTATTGCCTCCTAGTCGAACTGTTATTTACTGTTCTCTTACTGCCTAGTCTAACTGTTATTTTACTGTTCTCTTATTGCCTAGTCTAACTGTTATTTTACTGTTCTCTTATTGCCTCCTAGTCTAACTGTTATTTTACTGTTCTCTTATTGCCTCCTAGTCTAACTGTTATTTGACTGTTCTCTTATTGCCTCCTAGTCTAACTGTTATTTTACTGTTCTCTTATTGCCTCCTAGTCTAACTGTTATTTTACTGTTCTCTTATTGCCTAGTCTAACTGTTTACAGGTAGGTTATGTTTGTCACTTGTTGATCTGTTTTTTGTTTTGTAACCTGTAGTCCTGTGAAAGCACTATTGCACTTCAGGAAGGCACTTCGATCAAAAAAGCCTTTTGTGTAGGTGTTTTGTACTGTTACCCATTATTACAAGGAAATCTCTACCTTGAACCTTTAATAAACTACTTGTCCCCCCCCATCAGACTGTTTCCCTATAAATGGGCCTGGAACCTGTTGTTACTGTAGGCCTAAATATTAGGCTACATCTAGATATTACACTAGGCCTTATACAAAATCAGATGATGAAATGAAAATGGAGACGGTGACATTTTAAAGAATTACTTTAATTATTTTGGCTATGCACAAAAATAATTGTGTTACAATTACTGTTGGTATTTGCTCAGAGAATTAAAGTAGCCGGTGCTGGCTACATTCGTGAAAATAAGCCTCCACTGCAATACAGCAAACACCCACAAGAGGGTAACGTTGCACTCTTATCAATCCAAGGCTATAGTTATTTATTTTTTAATTTTTTTATTGAACCTTTATTTAACTAGGCAAGTCAGTTAAGAACAAATTCTTCTTTACAATGACGGCCTACCAAAAGGCAAAAGGAAAAAGGCCTCCTGCGGGGACGGGGCCTGGGATTAAATAAAAAATAAAATAAATAAATATAGGACAAAACACACATCACAACAAGACGAGGGTCAGGCGAGGGTCAGGTGATAAACGGAAAAACAAAGTAAATGTCACCCTTCACATGTCACATTATGCTGTCCAGTGTCCACCGTGCCTCCGTCAGAGGGCTATTCCATCTCTCTCTCCCTCTCTCTCTCTCTCTCTCTCTCTCTCTCTGCACCATGGTCACATTAAAATCTCCTGGGTCGATGATCGACCAAGGACTGGAAGATGGAATATCTTCTCACAGTCATGACGATGCTCTCTGAATAAGGCAATAGACAGATTGTAAAATAATGTTGTATAGCCAAATGCATTGCATTATCCCATGTATTCTTCACATAAGGCTACAAACCAAAAATATAACTGCAAGCAGCAGTGTTTACGGGATGACAGAAAGAACACAAGATCAGTTGGATATAACAAAGCAAGCACATCATGTAGGAACTATCTTCCTTTATGTGAAAGCATTACCATGTTTATCTTTCAATACCACAAGGATGACGCAAGTGAAGTACAACATTTAAAAAAATAATAATGCATGAAATGAAATGTATGCATTCACTACTGTAAGTCGCTCTGGATAAGAGCGTCTGCTAAATGACTAAAATGTAATGTAAATGTAAGTTTTGTGTAGTGCTGTAGGATGCAGCAGGTAATCATTCTGAAAGTCATTACTTAATGTATTGAGGTTATATATGAATATTTATATGTATACTGCATATATATATATACACACATATATATAAATATATATATATATACACACACACACATACATATACATATATATATATATATATACATACATACATACATACATACATACATACATACATACATACATATATGCTGATTGCGCAAGCAGCAAGACTTCCAATTTCACATTTTCCAGAATAAAACATCCACTTTTCACTAAGTTCAAACCAATAATAGGGCTAGTTTATGTGATTATACAGATATACTAATCACAATAATTCACATTGTTTGTCTGCATAATTTAAATCTAACATTAATTTGCACGAGACAAAGTCCACTTGATCACTAGTTATTGCTCTAGTATCCTATGGTGCCACTGGTGCCAATGACATCTATAGTGCCACCAACTGGTCTGGTGCAGTCACTTTATAGTCACACAGCTTCTAAGGACATATACGTAAGGTTTACATACCAAATTTCATGGCCCCATGTCCATCGCTTCACTTCTTCTAGCCCTGCTGTGATATGGTGCCATCTAGTAGTGTAGGGTGGCTGACTTTGAATGCAGCAACTAATCAATCTCAAATTCATTAGAGGCTAATTCATTGAGTCTATATACCCATTCTGGAGTCAATATGGTTCATGAGAAGAATCATTTTTAAAAGTATTTTTTATCATTGGCATATGTGCTTTTTATTTATTTTTATTTTTAATTTAACCTTTATTTAACTAGGCATGCTAACATGCATCTAGTTGTACAGTGCAGCTATATTTTAATGTAGCAACTATTCTGATGTAACGAGTCTAAATACAGAATCTAGGGTGAATCTTACGAATGGTTCATGAGGAAAAGATGATTGCATATGATTTTGAACATTAACATTAACATTACACGAACAAAGAATGAGTTAGTTAACTTTTTTATAATAATAACAAATTCAGTGTGGCTTATCTTAGGGATGTCCCTAACAGAGATGACAAGGTCAAGTTGATAGGCCACTGTGGAGTGGATTTTTTACATTTAAAAAAAACAACATTTTAGTCATTTAGCAGACGCTCTTCTCCAGAGCGACTTACAGTAGTGAATACATACATTTCATACATGTTTTTTTTTTCCTGTGCTGGCCCCCCGTGTGAATCGAACCCACAACCCTGGCGTTGCAAACACCATGCGGTGCAAACCCCATGCTCTACCAACTGAGCTACAGAGCTACAGCGGTTTAAATTGACATATATTTTTGGGGTATTATCTCAAACTCAGTTAAGACATGTCCATGTGCCTACATTCCAAATTTGATGTAATTTGGTCCTATGGTTCATGAGAAGATTTTTATAGCATTTTTAGCATATTCTGGCATAGTGCGGCCATCTTTGAACTCATCAGCATTATTTTCTCAAACTTTTTAGGGACTATTGTGATGAGTCCAAAGACCAAATTTGGAGTGAATCTGTGACTTTAAGTCCATTAGAAGAAGACATTTTATGATTGTTTTAAGCATTAGCATTACAAGTCAAAAAACTGAATTGTCAGTGGTTTCCTTATTGTTCAAAGATATCAATGCCAATCTTAACATGGTTCATCATGGTAATGACTTTGATGACAAGATTCAAGTTGATAGGCCATGATAGCCCTGATTTCCTGATTTATCCCTAACTTAGCCATCTCTTAACCAATTAATTTAAGAGATGTGCCATGGGCCTACATTCTAAATTGGGTGTTATTTGGTCTTATGTTTCATGAGAATATGTTTTTAAAATGTTTTCCGAAATTTCCAAGATGGAGGAAAATCTATCCTGACGGACCTTATGGGTCCTTGAGGCAGATTGGTTCAGCATAAGGAAAGACACCTACATACAACGTTTCAAGTCTCTAGGTCAAACGGGCCTATAGATATGAGGGTTTAAGTGAGACTGCTTATAACAGCACCACCTGTAGGCCAATCGGTGCCATTCTTTTTCACCAAGTTACTCATGGCGTCTTGTTTCTGTGTGCCAAATTAGAAAACAAGTTACCAATCCCTGTTTGAGTTATTTCACCATGTCAAGGGAAACAAATGATAAGAATACAGAGAAAAAACAATATGCTTCAACCCCTAAAAACAGTGAGAAAAAAGGAAAACGTGAAGGGTTGACTCACTTTTGTATTCGGCCACTAATGTAGGGGCGGTAGTACTCCTTCTTAACTTGTTTCCAACTCTTCTCAGCCCCATGTTCTCTAACTCCAATTTCCGGATTTCCGACCGCATTTCTATGATTACCTGCGCGAGTCTCCGTTCGCTATCCATGGTGCTGAAACGACTGATTTATGTCCGCGCGTAAAGTGCCATTGGGACAAAATATCTAACCCTTAGCCACTTGCCTCACCTGACCTGGTAAATAGATATCATGCTCTCCTAAACTGTTTTCCTCTGTACATACACTATTTCAGTCACATGGTAGGCCTAGTTTTTCCTCCCCTCATCTCGGTTGTCAATGTGATTGTCGCGCGCGTACCCGGTTAGTGATCCATGTGGAGCAACGTTTTCTTCCTCTCACTTTTTTTTAATGAACAAAACAAACAATTACCCTGTCATCGCACCATTGATAACACAGCCACATGACGTAGGCCAACTAGTGTCATTTTCTTCTCTGAGACCCGATGCCGCCCACTTTCTCTGCGACAGTTAAATATTTATCCGTTCTGTCAACGTAAAGCAGCAATAGGCAATCTAGTACGGGTCAGTGACACGTAGGAAGACACTGCAACGTTGTGGTGATTTCATTGAATCACTTTCATTTTCTGTCTCTTGTTTACTGTCGTCTGCCATTCACCTGCATCTGTATTCTCTCCATCCGTTCCAGTCACTAAAACTAATTTGAAAATAAAATAAAATGGTATTTGTCACATACACGTGTTTAGCAGGTGTTATTGCGGTTGTAACGAAACGCTTGTGTTCCTAGTTCCAACAGTGCAGTAATATCTAACAATACACACAATCTAAAGTAAAGGAATGGAATTAAGAATATATAAATAGCTAGATCTACTTAGGTGATTCCTATACTAGAAAATGTGTATACTTTTATAGGCTTTTGTAGACTATTTTCTTGCAGGCCTAGAATGTCTCTATCAACTTTTGAAAGTTGTGAAAAATAGGGACCTTTACGTTAGATCTAGGTCAAAATGGATCCTTGAGAAGTCCAAAACATATTTTCCAGTTCCCACACTGCTATCCTTATCTGCTGTTACATACACTGAGTCTACAAAATATTAGGAACACCTGCTCTTTCCATGACATAGACTGACCAGGTGAATCCAGGTGAAAGCTATGATCCCCTCACCTGTTTAATCCAATTCAATCAGTGTAGCTGTAGGGGAGATTAGGTTAAGGTTAATTAAGTATTTTTAAGCCTTGAGACAATTGAAACATGGATTGTATATGTGTGCCATTCAGAGGGTGAATGGGCAATACAAAAGATTTAACGGGGTGTGGTAGTAGGTGCCAGGCACACCGGTTTGAGTGTGTCAAGAACCTCAACGCTGCTGGGTTTTTTACACTCCACAGTTTCCTGTGTGTATCAAGAATGGTCCACCACCCAAAGGACATCCAGCCAACTTGACACAACTGTGGTAAGCATTGGAGTCAACATGGGCCAGCATCCCTGTGGAACGCTTGACACTTTGCAGAGTCCATGTCCTGACAAATTGAGGTTGTTCTGGGTGTGCAACTCAATATTAGGAAGGTGTTCCTAATATTTTGTACACTCAGTGTATACAGTAGCCTATAAACACTGTAACACTGTATAAATGGCTTTCTTAGCTGTCATGTTAACACTTACATTGTATCGATGGCAATTTGAATTCACAGATATACCGTGATGAGATCCTGAGGCCCATTGTCGTGCCATTCATCCGCCTCCATCACCTCATGTTTCAGCATGATAATGCACGGCCCATGTCACAAGGATCTGTACAAAATTCCTGGAAGCTGAAAATGTCCCAGTTTTCCCATGGCCTGCATACTCGCCAGACATGTAGCCCATTGAGCATGTTTGGGATGCTCTGGATCGACGTGTATGACAGCGTGTTCCAGTTCCCGCCAATATCCAACAACTTCGCACAGCCATTGAAGAGGAGTGGGACAACATTCCACAGGCCACAATCAACAGCCTGATCAACTCTATGCGAAGGAGATGTGTCACGCTGCATGAGTCAAATGGTGGTCACAGCAGATACTGACTGGTTTTCTGATACATGCCCCTACCTTTTAAGGTGTCTGTGACCAACAGAAACATATCTGTATTCCCAGTCTTGTGAAATCCATAAATTAGGGCCTAACATTTTATTGTGTTTTTTATGTTGAATGACACATCTGGATTCAAAATGTATCACAATTAAATTCAACTTAATCCTAAACCCCTTTGATTATGCCCTCTCCCACAACAACATCCAGAGGTGTTCTACCTACGACATGGACCAGGACAGCATGTGAACTGTGCTGAGAGTTACCTGTGAGGTTTCTGGTACTACAAGTGCTACAGTGTTAACCCCAACGGTGTGTACAGCCAGAAGAGACCGTCTAGGAGGGACATCGGATTCCTCTGGTTGAGAAGAAGCTCTCTGAAGGCGTCGGGCGATTGACATGAAGATACAACCTGTAAGTCAAACAGAGTCTTTCACATTATAGTCATAGACATTACTGTGTAATATTACTCAAAGTAAGCAGTGATAATGTACTACAATGTAGGCCAGGGGTGTCAAATTCATTTTGCCCCAGGGGCCGCATTTGGTCTTCACCGAGGTCCAGAGGGCCACACCTAAAATGTATTATATTTCCTTGAAGTCAAAATTTGCCAAAGGTAGTCCTCTGTCCATTACTTTTAGAATTTGTGATGCTTCCTGACTGTCTAGCTTTGTTCAATGAATGTTAGCTAGCTGTATGACTGTTAGCTTGCTGGACAGAGAGAAGAGACTATAGATGACTGTTAGCTAGCTGGACAGAGAGAAGAGACTATAGATGACTGTTAGCTAGCTGGACAGAGAGTAGAGACTATAGATGACTGTTAGCTAGCTGGACAGAGAGAAGAGACTATTGATGACTGTTAGCTAGCTGGACAGAGAGAAGAGACTATAGATGACTGTTAGCTAGCTGGACAGAGAGAAGAGACTATAGATGACTGTTAGCTAGCTGGACAGAGAGAAGAGACTATAGATGACTGTTATCAAGCTGGACAGAGAAGAGACTATTGATGACTGTTAGCTAGCTGGACAGAGAGAAGAGACTATAGATGACTGTTAGCTAGCTGGACAGAGAGAAGAGACTATAGATGACTGTTAGCTAGCTGGACAGAGAGAAGAGACTATAGATGACTGTTAGCTAGCTGGACAGAGAGAAGAGACTATAGATGACTGTTAGCTAGCTGGACAGAGAGAAGAGACTATAGATGACTGTTATCAAGCTGGACAGAGAAGAGACTATAGATGACTGTTAGCTAGCTGGACAGAGAGAAGAGACTATAGATGACTGTTAGCTTGCTGGACAGAGAGAAGAGACTATAGATGACTGTTAGCTAGCTGGACAGAGAGTAGAGACTATAGATGACTGTTAGCTAGCTGGACAGAGAGTAGAGACTATAGATGACTGTTAGCTTGCTGGACAGAGAGAAGAGACTATAGATGACTGTTAGCTAGCTGGACAGAGAGAAGAGACTATAGATGACTGTTAGCTAGCTGGACAGAGAGTAGAGACTATAGATGACTGTTAGCTAGCTGGACAGAGAGAAGAGACTATAGATGACTGTTAGCTAGCTGGACAGAGAGAAGAGACTATAGATGACTGTTAGCTAGCTGGACAGAGAGAAGAGACTATAGATGACTGTTATCCGCTGGACAGAGAGTAGAGACTATAGATGACTGTTAGCTAGCTGGACAGAGAGAAGAGACTATAGATGACTGTTAGCTAGCTGGACAGAGAGTAGAGACTATAGATGACTGTTAGCTAGCTGGACAGAGAGAAGAGACTATAGATGACTGTTAGCTAGCTGGACAGAGAGAAGAGACTATAGATGACTGTTAGCTAGCTGGACAGAGTGAAGAGACTATAGATGACTGTTATCAGCTGGACAGAGAGTAGAGACTATAGATGACTGTTAGCTAGCTGGACAGAGAGAAGAGACTATAGATGACTGTTAGCTAGCTGGACAGAGAGTAGAGACTATAGATGACTGTTAGCTAGCTGGACAGAGAGTAGAGACTATAGATGACTGTTAGCTAGCTGGACAGAGAGAAGAGACTATAGATGACTGTTAGCTAGCTGGACAGAGAGAAGAGACTATAGATGACTGTTAGCTAGCTGGACAGAGAAGAGACTATAGATGACTGTTAGCAGCTGGACAGAGAGAAGATACTATAGATGACTGTTAGCTAGCTGGACAGAGAGTAGAGACTATAGATGACTGTTAGCTAGCTGGACAGAGAGTAGAGACTATAGATGACTGTTAGCTTGCTGGACAGAGAGAAGAGACTATAGATGACTGTTAGCTAGCTGGACAGAGAGTAGAGACTATAGATGACTGTTAGCTTGCTGGACAGAGAGAAGAGACTATAGATGACTGTTAGCTAGCTGGACAGAGAGAAGAGACTATAGATGACTGTTAGCTAGCTGGACAGAGAGAAGAGACTATAGATGACTGTTAGCTAGCTGGACAGAGAGAAGAGACTATAGATGACTGTTAGCTAGCTGGACAGAGAGAAGAGACTATAGATGACTGTTAGCTAGCTGGACAGAGAGAAGAGACTATAGATGACTGTTAGCTAGCTGGACAGAGAGAAGAGACTATAGATGACTGTTAGCTAGCTGGACAGAGAGAAGAGACTATAGATGACTGTTAGCTAGCTGGACAGAGAGAAGATACTATAGATGACTGTTAGCTAGCTGGACAGAGAGTAGAGACTATAGATGACTGTTAGCTAGCTGGACAGAGAGAAGAGACTATAGATGACTGTTAGCTAGCTGGACAGAGAGAAGAGACTATAGATGACTGTTAGCTAGCTGGACAGAGAGTAGAGACTGTAAATGTACAGTAGGTCCATTATCATTCCTACACATTTTCGATTTGGTTTTAGTCCTTTCAATGTCAATTGGGCCACATGAGCACATAGATATGTGTGTAAATGGTGTTTAAGCATGTGTGTGTGCTGCCTGTGGGCCCGTTACAAATGCTACACTATTCCCTATGGAGTGCACTACTTTTGACCAGGGCCCATACGTTTCTGGTCAAAAGTAGTGTATTAAATAGTGAATAGGGTGTGTGTACATAGTGGCATGTTTCAACACTGTGGCCCAGTGGTTCCCAATCAGGGGTACTAGGATCCCTGGGGGTACTTGTCCTAACCACAGGGGGTACTGGAGAAGACTCACAAGACCATAGGCCTACTCAGGGCCGGTTCCAGGCATAAGCGACATAAGCTTTTTATTTATCATATTTTTGGGGGAACTCAGTGGAGTCTCAACTCACTATTGTGAGTTAGAATAGTAGATCACACCAGGGGCAATTTAGAAATGTGGTTGTTCATCAGCAGTTTCCTCTTGTTATGTCAGTCACTGACAGTCACTCAATTAGCAATGTCAGCCAAATGTTTTTAGATTGGTAGTTAGTCTAGCCAGCCCTGATGTCCAGGGGACCCCCATTGATTTTGTTAGTAATTCTCACTCAGAAATCTTATTAACATGGCACAAGTCATTATAAAATGCTAGAATTGCAGGCAATTAGCTGTAAATTGGTCCCCCAAAACAAATCTCGCTTAACAACTCTAGCCAAAAGGCTAAAGTTGGCCCTGGGCCTACTGGTAAAATGCACATGAGGGGGTACTTCAGGGGTACTCCTGGCAGAGCAAAATTCAGTTGGTGGTACAGTCATCGAAAAAGGTTGGGAACCACCGCTGTAGCCTGTAATCTGCGTTCCTCCCATTCCACAAAACAGTGTCTCAGCTGCTGTTTGCTTGCTGATAACAACCCTTACAGCAACTGACAGATAGACTGACTTCCTTCCTCTAACTGTGTCATGGTGTTGAGTAAACACAGGAAGTTAACCACTGAAGTCTGAAAGCATCTGTAGATAAAGGCTAAATCGTTCTGCTAATACAGGACTAGTAAAGGCCCAGTGCACAACTTTTTGGGATTTTTTTTATATAGACATATTTTTATTTCCTGGTATTTTTCTTCTTCGATTTTTTAGGGGCTTCTGCAGCACCCTCGACAGCCCTGCTTCCCGCAGTTCTGTACATCATTTAAAATGTTGAGTCCTTAATTAAAAACGGAAGTACCAAAATCAACCTACAGATGTCAGTGTCGCGTGCTATTCTTTGGCAGCCTAGCTGGCAATCTAAATCTGCTGTCGTTCGCTGAAGAAGCATACAAATGTCGAACTCAGGACAGGTAAGAGACATGAAAAGTATGTGCAAAGATTATAGAACAAACGTTTTCCCCTTTTATAAGTGGTATGTGTTTTTGTTGTTAAAGTTAACGGTAAACGGCGGGTGCACGTTGTGGTGAAGGCAGAACAAGTCACAGGCTACCTGTAGTTTTTTCAGTAATGCTGATAGGTGCACTGCTGCTGCCGTTGATTTATGCTACGTTGGCCCAACGTTATCCACGGTGCATGGGCACTGATGCAAAAAGCGCTGACATTATGGAAGGTCAGGAAAACAAACGCTGCTGACTACCGTATCCCTGTTTCATCATTTTAGCAAGTCACTTTTGTCTATGTGCCAACAGCACAATATTGGAGGAAATGAATCCCATAATGGTGTTGACCTTGAAACAGTTTATATTCCACATTGGCTACTGAGAAAATATATCCAGGGATATATTCAGTGAAACAGGGATGAGATGTATTTGTCAGCTTGTCCTCTGTTTAATGGCCATGAGTTTCTCTCTGAACCTGGCCTTCTGTGTTGTCAATTCTAGGGAGCTACTGTGAAAGTCAAATACATATCTTTGTTTACTTTCATTCACAGGGGTTGATACAGAGAATGCATGCATAGTTCTTATATAACTTAAGTAGACCTAGTACATCAATAGCAGTGGCGGTCGATGGCGGGACAATACATTTTTTATGAGCATGGCCTTCTTTCTATTACAGCATATGTGATGACTGTCATTCATATGCCATTTACCCAGCTCAATGTAACAATGATAGGTTTAGGCTACTACATGATACTTGAATTTGCCCTATACCCATCATAAGGTCGCTACAACCTAACCTACAAACATATATACAGTTGAAGTCAGAAGTTTACGTACACCTTAGCCAAATACATTTAAACTCAGTTTTTCACAATTCCTGACATTTAATCCTTGTAAAAATTCCATGTCTTAGGTAAGTTAGGATCACCACTTTATTTTAAGAATGTGAAATGTCAGAATAATAGTAGAGAGAATGATTTATTTCAGCTTTTATTTCTTTCATCACATTCCCAGTGGGTCAGAAGTTTACATACACTCAATTAGTATTTAAGTAGTCCTGTGTGGCTCAGTTGGTAGAGCATGGTGTTTGCAACGCCAGGGTTGTGGGTTCGATTCCCACGAGGGACCAGTACGGAGGAAAAAAAATGTATGAAATGTATGCATTCACTACTGTAAGTTGCTCTGGATAAGAGTGTCTGCTAAATGACTGAAATGTATTTGGTAGCATTGCCTTTAAATTGTTTAACTTGGGTCAAATGTTTCGGGAAGCTTGCCACAATAAGTTGGGTGAATTTTGGCCCATTCCTCCTGACAGAGCTGGTGTAACTGAGTCAGGTTTCTAGCCCTCCTTCCTCGCACAAGCTTTTTCAGTTATACCCACACATTTTCTATATGATTGAGGTCAGGGCTTTGTGATGGCCACTCCAATACCTTGTCTTTGTTGTCCTTAAGCCATTTTGCCACAACTTTGGAAGTATGCTTGGGGTCATTGTCCATTTGGAAGACCCATTTGCGACCAAGCTTTAACTTCCTGACTGATGTCTTGAGATGTTGCTTCAATATATCCACATCATTTTCCTTCCTCATGTTGGCATCTATTTTGTGACGTGCACCAGTCCCTCCTGCAGCAAAGCACCCCCACAACATGATGCTGCCACCCTCGTGTTTCACGGTTGGGATGGTGTTCTTTGGCTTGTAAGCCTCCCCTTTATCCTCCAAACATAATGATGGTCATTATGGCCAAACAGTTCTATTTTTGTTTCATCAGACAAGAGGACATTTCTTCAAAAAGTACGATCTTTGTCCCCATGTGCTATTGCAATCCGTAGTCTGGCTTTTTTATGGCGGTTTTGGAGCAGTGGCTTCTTCCTTGCTGAGCGGCCTTTCAGGTTATGTTGATATAAGACTTGTTTTACTGTGGATATAGATACTTTTGTACCTGTTTCCTCCAGCATCTTCACAAGGTCCTTTGCTGTTGTTCTGGGATTGATTTGCACTTTTCGCACCAAAGTACGTTCATCTCTAAGAGACAGAACGCATCTCCTTCCTGAGCGGTATGACGGCTGTGTGGTCCCATGGTGTTTATACTTGCGTACTATTGTTTGTGCAGATGAACGTGGTACCTTCAGGCGTTTGGAAATTGTTCCCAAGGATGAATCAGACTTGTGGAGGTCTACAATTTTCTTTCTGAGGTCTTGGCTGATTTCTTTTGATGATGTCAAGCAAAGAGGCACTTGAAATACATCCACAGGTACACCTCCAATTGACTCAAATGATGTCAATTAGCCTATCAGAAGCTTCTAAAGCCATGACATCATTTTCTGGAATTTTCCAAGCTGTTTAAAGGCACAGTCAACTTAGTATATGTAAACTTCTGGCCCACTGGAATTGTGATACAGTGAATTCTAAGTGAAATAATCTGTCTGCAAACAATTGTTGGTAAAATTACTTGTGTCATGCACGAAGTAGATGTCCTAACCGACTTGCCAAAACTATAGTTTCTTAACAAGAAATTTGTGGAGTGGTTGAAAAACAAGTTTTAATGACTCCAACCTAAGTGTCTGTACACTTCCGGCTTCAACTGTATGTAAAGTAGGGGTGGTGAGGGTGCTGCAGCACCCCCTGAAAAATCGGAATAAAAAAATACATAATAATAATAATATATATATTTCGCACAAAAGTAATGCACTGGGACTTACTAGTACTAGTCCTGTATTAGTAGACCTATATGTAGCAAATACAAAAAAAAGTTTTGTCTCTTTGTCCAGTATGAAGGAAGTTAGAAATAATTTTGTGAGTCATTGCTAATTAGCCTTTAGCACAATGCTAGCATGGATCTACGCGCTCTCCTCTTCTCACCATTTCCCTTCGCTTGTGGAGTTCAGTGCACAACACAACAGCTGTCTGTGACCAGGCAAAAAAACTCTCTAAGCCAAACCTTTATACCATAACTGCTAACCACTGCACAGCCTACATCGTTGTCACCATATTAACATTAAACTCATCAAACTAGAACTAATGCGTGTGCAATCATGCAGTACAGTATACAGCAAGCAGTTTAGCAGCTACACCATTGGTCCCCGGTGGAAATGAATGAATAAAAACGAAAGCTTACCTTGTCTTGGAAGAGTTGCCGAGTTGGATAGCCTTAGCCAGCTAGCTAATGTAAATAACATCCCTCACTGTTTGAGTCAGGTTTTTGAGTAGGCAAAATTAACTGTTTAGAAGCCTCTTGCACCTAGACTTGGCGCTCCGGTACCGCTTGCCGTGCGGTAGCAGAGAGAACAGTCTATGACAAGGGTGGCTGGAGTCTTTGACAATTTTTGACACCGCCTTGTATAGAGGTCCTGGATGGCAGGAAGCTTGGCCCCAGTGATGTACTGGGCCGTACGCACTACCCTCTGTAGTGCCTTGCGGTCGGAGGTCAAGCAGTTGCCATACCAGCCGGTGATGCAACCCGTCAGGATGCTCTCGATGGTGCATCTGTAGAACCTTTTGACGATCTCAGGACCCATGCCAAATCTTTTCTGTCTCCTGAGGAGGAATAGGTTTTGTCGTGCCCTCTTCACGACTGTCTTGGTGTGCTTGGACCATGTTAGTTTGTTGGTGAAGTGGACGCCAAGGAACTTGAAGCTCTCAACCTGCTTCACTACAGCAAAACAGTGTGTTTTAATCATTTACTTGGTGACGTGAATATATTTACTATAGTTTTATCTAAAAAGGATACCTTTTTTTACCGTTTCACTATTTTATTCTTCTGAAATTCACTGAGTAGGATGGTCCTCCCCTTCCTTCTCTGAGGAGCCTCCACTGATCAATAGAGTTGAGAACACCAAATATCAGTCACAGGATCATTTAAATTGATGCCTTCTATAGCAACGGGCCGATCCATTACCATGCCTTCTATAGCAACGGGCCGAACCATTACCATGCCTTCTATAGCAAAGGGCCGATGCATTACCATGCCTTCTATAGCAACGGGTTGGGGCTCAGAACAGAATAACATCAACAGAACAAAGTGACAGGCGTGGTTTGAGTCAGAGTAACATCACATTGGGGTCCAGAAAGTGGCACCTTGACGTGTGTGAGCGGCCCAATGAAAGAGAGAGGGAGGAGTAAGGCAGCAGAGATATGTAGGACAAGCGACGGGTAGGAGCATTGGGCCAGTAACCGAAAGGTTGCTAGATCTAATCCTTGAGCCAATAAAGTAAAAATATGTCATTCTTCTCCTGAGAAAGGCAGTTGACCCCAAACAACAACTGTTCTCCGGGTGCCGATCACATGGATGTCGGTTAAGGAAGCCCCCTGCACCTCTCTGATTCAGAGGGTTAAATCCAAAAGACAACTTTTCTGTTGAATGCATTCAGTTGTACAAATGACTAGTTATCCCCCTTTCCACTTTATTATCTGATAACTGCCAAACGGCATCTCGGTGCACTGATCACACCAGTCACCATCTCTCCTCCTGATCACTGATCACACCAGTCACCATCCCTCCTCATGATCACTGATCACACCAGTCACCATCACTCCTCCTGATCACTGATCACACCAGCCACCATCACTCCTCCTGATCACTGATCACACCCGTCACCACCCCTCCTCCTGATCACTGATCACACCAGTCACCATCCCTCCCCCTGATCACTTATCACACCAGTCACCATCCCTCCTCATGATCACTGATCACACCAGTCACCATCCCTCCTCCTGATCACTGATCACACCAGTCACCATCCCTCCTCCTGATCACTGATCACACCAGTCACCATCCCTCCTCATGATCACTGATCACACCAGTCACCATCCCTCCTCCTGATCACTGATCACACCAGTCACCATCCCTCCTCCTGATCACTGATCACACCAGTCACCATCCCTCCTCCTGATCACTGATCACACCAGTCACCATCCCTCCTCCGGATCACTGATCACACCAGTCACCACCCCTCCTCCGGATCACTGATCACACCAGTCACCATCCCTCCTCCTGATCACTGATCACACCAGTCACCATCCCTCCTCATGATCACTGATCACACCAGTCACCATCCCTCCTCCTGATCACTGATCACACCAGTCACCATCCCTCCTCATGATCACTGATCACACCAGTCACCATCACTCCTGATCACTGATCACACCAGTCACCATCCCTCCTCCTGATCACTGATCACACTAGTCACCATCACTCCTGATCACTGATCACACCAGTCACCATCCCTCCTCCTGATCACTGATCACACCAGTCACCATCCCTCCCGATCACTCACAGGTATTTCAGTGTGGCTGCTGTAGCTACAGGATCATGTGACATCAGTGTCACGTGTGTACTGTAACGTAATGTTATGGCTGCATCAAGAATGTAATGACCCTAGTGCCTAGATCAGTGAACTTAATTCCTGGTAGGCCTGCAGGTTTTTGCTCCAACCCAACACTAATCAATCAGATTGAACTAATCAGATTGAACTAATCAAGGGCTTTATGATTAGTTGATTTGAGGGATGTTAGTGTAATGTTGGAACAAAAGCCTGCACGCCCAATGGATCTCCAGGTTCAGTACTGAAGAACGTTGCGGCCTAGACTGTAGCCTAAAAATGGATTCACTTCGGAAATGTGCACAGGAAAAACAGTGGTCAGATGACGTATTGAGATGCCAACGCCCTGAAATGATAAGCTGGGCTTTGGAATCTTTGGAAAGGCATTATTACACATTACACATTATTACACATATACCTGTACACTTCACTAACTCTTATCTTTCAGCACCCAGACAACATCTTTAGCTAAATATTTCTCCAGCAATAAATGTCTCCAGCAACTCGAGCTTTAACCCATGTGATGTTGTGAAGTGATAGTAATTGTGGCCGTAACTTCTTGCCCCGTCAACAGTGACACCGTAGATCACTCTGATGAAAATGTCTTGGGGTGGAAATTCAATATCGATCGTAAAATCTAAAGATAGTTCCCAAAGGGTCGAGGGATCATTTCTCAGAACATTTGATACATAGAAGATCTGGCATATAAGGCAATTCTACTGCCAATGAAAACCATTAACTATAAAGCATTGTTGTCATGGTTTCAAGGCCTCATAAGCTGTTTTCTAATCGCCGCCAGTGTGTCACATCTGCTCCCGCCACGCCCTCTAGTGCTCATCCGGTGTCTCCTTGACCTGCCGCCACTCCCCCAGTGCTTTTTCCCTTTCCCTCTCTCTCTCTGTGTGTGTGCGTGTGTGTGTGTGTGTGTGTGTGTGTGTGTGTGTGTGTGTGTGTGTGTGTGTGATTGTGTGGGCTGAGACAGGTGTGCGTCCATGTTTATAACCGTTTGTTCCTGTTGTGTCTGTTTTTCCTTGCCTGACGCTGTTTTCCTCTCCGCTACAGTTCTGCTGACTCTGGTCCCTGTCTCCAGTCCGACTTCTCGTCAGTCCTGCTACTCTGTCCTGGATTCCCCACTCTACACTACCTTGGATTCCCCTCCGGACCTGCTTACCCTGTCCCCACACCTCTCGCTCCAGACTCAGCCTCCGCATCTGATTTCCAGCAACCCGCCCGAGCTTCCCCTGGCCTGCACTCAATCTTCCCCCCATGTTTCAATAAATACCTGGTTACTTCATCCCAGTCTCCTCGTCTGAGTCTGCTCTTGGGTTCACCTGTTCCGCTCCACGTGACACTGTGAATGTTTTGAAACCCTGAAAATGTATGTTGGCTCATCTTTATGCATTTGTGTTTTCAAATAATGACTTACAGTATAAGGCCATTATGCTAGCATGGACTTTAGTTTCTACTGCCAATGTTTTTCAGGCCTCACCCCTACTTATCATCGCCTCTGCATCATTATGATGCAGTAATCATAGGCTATCTGTTTTTCTTGTCTCTCTTTCTCTCCTCTTCTTTCTCCTCCTCTTCTCTCTGTTGACTGGAGAAAGTGTTTGTTGACGTTTGGGCTCAGTAGAGGAGTCGTGTGTTATTTATGGTGCATGGCGCAATGTGATTGGCTAAAGAGAGAGATATAATTATGCCTGGCGGGACTAGCCAGTCCGGGAAATGCAGTAGGTTCTGTGTGGAGTTCGCCGGTTGCTAGGCGATGGTGGTGGGTCCTGGGGTGTATGGAGAGATTGTTTTTAGACCTAAGTGGCGCTGTGGCTGTTGCCTGGTCCCCCTTCCCTGGTTATCTCCCCAGATAGACCCATTCACCTCTGATCCCCTATCTGTTATAGCTGTGGTGCTAGCTGTCGTCATGATGCATTGGAGGGATAGTTCAAGCCTGAATCTATTTTCATGGAATTATATGGTGCAGATCTTTCCCGTTTATTCTGGATTGAGGCCTGCAGATTTGTACTAATGGATTTAGGGTTTACAGAATAGATTGGAATATGGACACAACCCCTGCTCAGCTTCCGGTTAACCGACAACCCTCAGGTTGCTGGCCAGTCTATCTAACCTTCAGGCTACCAAGCTGCCACCTCAAAACATTTCACAGACTTTGGTTTTGGATTGAACTATCCAATTAAATCAGTTGTATTTTTGGGTGTTTAAATAACTATTACAATGCCATAGAGTTTTATAATGGATACGATTGAAGACATGACATTGAAATGTATCAGGATGCTCCGTCACTCCAACCTACCTGACAAGATACTGTATTCTATACTACCTATTCTATACTATCTATACTATCTATTCTATACTACCTATTCTATCTATACTATAATTCTACTCTATCATTCTATACTATCTATTCTATACTATAATTATATTCTATTCTATCTATTCTATACTATTTATTCTATTATATCTATACTATCTATTCTATACTGTCATTCTATTCTATCTATTGCATCTTAGCCTATGCCCCACTGACATTGATCATCCACATATTTATATATTATTATTCCATTCCTTACTTAGATTTGTGTGTATTAGGTATTTGTTGTGGAATTGTTAGATATTACTGGACTGTCGGGAACTAGAAGCACAAGCATTTCGCTGCACTCGCATTAACATCTGCTAACCATGTGTAGGTGACCAATAACATCTGCTAACCATGTGTAGGTGGCCATTAACATCTGCTAACCATGTGTAGGAGACCAATAACATCTGCTAACCATGTGTAGGTGGCCATTAACATCTGCTAACCATGTGTAGGAGACCAATAACATCTGCTAACCATGTGTAGGTGGCCATTAACATCTGCTAACCATGTGTAGGTGACCAATAACATCTGCTAACCATGTGTAGGAGACCAATAACATCTGCTAACCATGTGTAGGAGACCAATAACATCTGCTAACCATGTGTAGGAGACCAATAACATCTGCTAACCATGTGTAGGAGACCAATAACATCTGCTAACCATGTGTAGGAGACCAATAACATCTGCTAACCATGTGTAGGAGACCAATAACATCTGCTAACCATGTGTAGGAGACCAATAACATCTGCTAACCATGTGTAGGAGACCAATAACATCTGCTAACCATGTGTAGGAGACCAATAACATCTGCTAACCATGTGTAGGAGACCAATAACATCTGCTAACCATGTGTAGGAGACCAATAACATCTGCTAACCATGTGTAGGAGACCAATAACATCTGCTAACCATGTGTAGGAGACCAATAACATCTGCTAACCATGTGTAGGAGACCAATAACATCTGCTAACCATGTGTAGGAGACCAATAACATCTGCTAACCATGTGTAGGAGACCAATAACATCTGCTAACCATGTGTAGGAGACCAATAACATCTGCTAACCATGTGTAGGAGACCAATAACATCTGCTAACCATGTGTAGGAGACCAATAACATCTGCTAACCATGTGTAGGAGACCAATAACATCTGCTAACCATGTGTAGGAGACCAATAACATCTGCTAACCATGTGTAGGAGACCAATAACATCTGCTAACCATGTGTAGGAGACCAATAACATCTGCTAACCATGTGTAGGAGACCAATAACATCTGCTAACCATGTGTAGGAGACCAATAACATCTGCTAACCATGTGTAGGAGACCAATAACATCTGCTAACCATGTGTAGGAGACCAATAACATCTGCTAACCATGTGTAGGAGACCAATAACATCTGCTAACCATGTGTAGGAGACCAATAACATCTGCTAACCATGTGTAGGAGACCAATAACATCTGCTAACCATGTGTAGGAGACCAATAACATCTGCTAACCATGTGTAGGAGACCAATAACATCTGCTAACCATGTGTAGGAGACCAATAACATCTGCTAACCATGTGTAGGAGACCAATAACATCTGCTAACCATGTGTAGGAGACCAATAACATTTGATTTGAAGATTATGGGAAGGATCTCAATGTGTACCTCCTCACCCCTGTTAACTCTCCTGTTACCCTTATTCCCTATCCCCTATCCAATTACATCACCTTTACCCCCGCCCGCCTGCTCCACACCCCTCTTGACTCTGATTGGTGCTGAGCGGAGGCCTCAGCTTGTTTGATGCTCTAAAAAGTGACCGTGTTGTAGCCCGGAATGACCTGCGCTGGTTGGCAAGTCACTCATCTGCACCATGCCATTAGTAATGTATCACCAGCATGGAGGATGATGCATTAAGTTTAATCAACGTTAGGCTGAATTAACCGCGGGGCTTCCCCAAGCCCAACACTACAGGAGATACGTCTGTAATGTCATGTATTATTGATGTTGCCTACCTCCTACCCTGGGACACTTAGGGGTTGTTGTTATGTTATTGCAGGGTCTGCACGGTCGATAGCTGATGTTGTTGAGTTGATGGACTCCCACAGCTGGCTGACTGTAACGTCTCTTCTCTTCAAGGCCTAATTCTGATGTATGGATTATAAATGACAATGTACCGTGATAAAACCAGGAACGGTGGATTTTAGGATTCTGAGAATAATGCACTTACACAACACCTGCAAAGTCAGCATCTCCAGGCGAGTTATTTTAAAAAGTTAGAATGAATTGTAATTTTGGAAAGTGCTGCTGGAATGTGGAGACTGATAGATTATAGAAACATTATACTGTAGCTACATGTCCCTCCTTTATATAAATAAACTAATTACAGGGTGGTCTTGTAGAGAAGTGACGGAGCGTGGTTTCAGTAATGGGATTATGGCTGGTGTGAATAGGGCTTTCCCAGGGCTTTCCTAATATTATCGGGTCTGGTGACACTGCGCCGGCAGCCATCTTGGCTTTTTGAGGGGGTACAAAAGATGGGGGCTCCTAACATTCCCACCCACCATGCCTAATCCTGTTTTTATATTCATAGCATGGATTATGTGATCATGTTTCTTTAATAACCAGTGTATCGTCACATGGTGACATGACATAAATATTGTAACATGATATTGTAATCCCCATCTTAATTCTGTTATTTAAAACATGCTCTATCATGGGTAATAACGATGGGAATAATAACTGTGATATACCTATCATATTGGTGAAGTTGAAACATTGCCTGGCCTTCATCGCTAATGCTACTCTGATTTAAAGTGGTTGAGATTAGATTGAAGTTATTATAATTTACTACTTATATAACCTATTGCCTGCAGTATTTTAGAGTCCATTTTGATTTCTGACCTGATTATAGGCTTTAATGCTCAAAATGTCTCTTAATTCTGATGGATTTAAGGTTGTCCTACAGTGAAGCAAACACTGAAATACGTTAAGTAATAAGTGACTACTGAAACTCATTATTTAATAAATACTATTACTACTAAACTACGTTTAGATTCAAGTATTTTGTCAGAAGGTTTTAAAAGGGAAAAGCATTGAGAAATGGAAGAATAACAGAGAGGGAAAAGCATTGAGAAATGGAAGAATAACAGAGAGGGAAAAGCATTGAGAAATGGAAGAATAACAGAGAGGGAAAAGCATTGAGAAATGGAAGAATAACAGAGAGGGAAAAGCATTGAGAAATGGAAGAATAACAGAGAGGGAAAAACATTGAGAAATGGAAGAATAACAGAGAGGGAAAAGCATTGAGAAATGGAAGAATAACAGAGAGGGAAAAGCATTGAGAAATGGAAGAATAACAGAGAGGGAAAAGCATTGAGAAATGGAAGAATAACAGAGAGGGAAAAGCATTGAGAAATGGAAGAATAACAGAGAGGGAAAAGCATTGAGAAATGGAAGAATAACAGAGAGGGAAAAGCATTGAGACATTGTATTCTCTCTCTCTCAGTCTTCTGATGCTACATTGATCTGGGCTGCTGGGAACGTGAACACGTATCTGGGGACAAGGTCAATTCTGTCCCCGATCTAAGAGAGGGAGTGCAGAGAGAATGATAGATAGAGAGAAATAGTGTGAGACACACATACAGGCAGGCAGGCAGGCAGGCAGACAGACAGACAGACAGACAGACAGACAGACAGACAGAAATAGAGAAACCTGTCACTGGCACGTACTGGGCACTTTATCCACTAATGTGACTGGGGCATCTAGTTACAAGCTATTTAATATGACATGGCATAGTGTCAACCAGTGAGTGTATTTCTGATTAGGCAAGAATAACATCACTGATCAGCCTTTTTCTCACAGCTAATTAGTGATGTGATATTAGACAGCCTATTTTGACAGGCCCTGGCCACCGTAGTTTGCCATAGGGGAAAACAGGAAGTGTGTGTGAGAGAAAATGCCCTGGGAATCGGTTGGGATGTCTGTTTTCAGTCTTTCTCAGTTAGGGACTGATCATCAATGGATCATCGTATTTACGACTGCAACGTTACCCTCAAGTTGACTTTTTCACCACTACTTGACCTTTCCCATCCACGAGGTAACCGTGCGTGTGCCTCACCCTTTCTCTGAATTGTCCTGAACTCATTGTTTTAGCCTTCAGGGTTTAACAACTATGTGACAGCAAACTATTACAAACACTTAAGGTTGGAGAACACTTTATATATCCTAGTAATCACAGACTATCTCCTAGCACTAACTCCTGTTCTATCAACACTACTTCATGGGGGACTTGTATAGACTTGTATTAGCAACATGTCAACTATGACTTCATCATGAATGCACACCCAAGTTAAAGGTCCAATGCAGCCGTTTTTATCTCAACATCAAATCATTTCTGGGTAACAGTTAAGTAACTTACTGTCATTGTTTTCAATTAAAATGGTCACAAAGAAACAAAAATAGCTTCTTAGCAAAGAAACATTTCTCAAGCAAGAATTTAGCTAGGACTGTCTGGGAGTTGTCTGAGTGGGGAGGGGAAAACTGAAAACTAGCTGTGATTGGCAGAGAGGTTTGTAACTCTGTTTCTTATTGGTTAATGAACTGATTTACCGCCTAGTGATACCATCCATCCCACCAAAACAGGTTGGATTTCAGGCGGTCTTTTCAAACAGCTCTTACACTAAAAGGAAATTATCATCATTTTCACAGTTTCACAGTATTATTTTAACCTTATAGTGTGAAAACAAGAAAACATGTTTGACTGCACTGGACCTTTAACAACATTCATGTTTATAATCTCTCTCCGTCTCTTTCTCTCTCTCTTTCTCTCTCTCTCTCAGTGCTCTTTCTCATTCTCTCCCTCTTTCTCTCTCTCATTCTCACTCTCTTTCTCTCTCTCTTTCTCTCTCTCTCGCTCACTCTCACTCTCTTTCTCTCTCTCTTTCTCTCTCTCTCGTTCTCTCTCTCGTTCTCTCTCTCGCTCTCTCTCTCGCTCACTCTCTCTCTCTCGCGCTCTCTCTCTCTCTCGCGCTCACTCTCTCTCTCGCGCTCACTCTCTCTCTCTCTCTCTCTCTCTCTCTCTCTCTCTCTCAATGTTAACATTGCCAAAGCAAGCAAAGTAGATAATAAACAAAGTTCTAAAATAATAAAGACATTTCAAACGTCATATTATGTTTATATACTGTACAGTGTTGTAACGATGTGCAAATAGTTAAAGTACAAAAGGGAAAATAAATAAACATAAATATGGGTGTATTTACAATGATGTTTGTTCTTCACTGGTTGCCCTTTTCTTGTGGCAACAGGTCACACATCTTGCTGCTGTGATGTCACACTGTGGTATTTCACCCAGTAGATATGGGAGTTTATCAAAATTGGGTTTGTTTTCAAATTCTTTGTGGATCTGTGTAATCTGAGGGAAATATGTGTCTCTAATATGGTCATACATTTGGCAGGAGGTTATGAAGTGCAGCTCAGTTTCCACCTAATTTTCTGGGCAGTGTGCACATAGCCTGTCTTCTATTGAGAGCCTGGTCTGCCTACGGCGGCCTTTCTCAATAGCAAGGCTATGCTCACTGAGTCTGTATACTCTCCGTTTAGGGCCAAATAGCATTCCAGTTTGCTCCGTTTTTTTGTTAATTCTTTTCAATGTATCAAGTAATTATCTTTTTGTTTTCTCATGATTTGGTTGGTTCTAATTGTGTTGCCGTCCTGGGGCTCTGTGGGGTCTGTTTGTGTCTCTCTTTCTCTCTCTCTCTCTCTCTCTCTCTCTCTCTCTCTCTCTCTCTCTCTCTCTCTCTCTCTTCATTGGTGTAGCCCGGTCGGAATGTGGCAGCGTCTTCTTGCAGACTGCAGGGTCCAGGGAGCCTAAAAAGGGAAGCAGTCTCATTCTGGGTTCCTGGCAGCGGTAGGAAGGAGTAACAGGCAGGCGGGCAGCAGGCTAAATTAGGCCTCGTCTCATTGACTTCCACTCCCCAGAGCCCTGCAGCCAGCCCTGAGGAAGGAAGGCCGTACCAGAGGCCCTTATTGCCTGCTGCGCTACTGGGTCTCAGAGCTCCTGGAGAACCTCAGTCCCTGTGGAGAAGCTAAGTGTAGGTCTTTTGTATCTGGATAGAGGAGTGTTGTACTTTCCAAGGGACTTTGCCTATTGATAACAGCGGTTCACAGACTGACTAGACTTAGAGACACGTTTGATACGATTTTAAACGTTGATTTGATTTGAGGTGCTGGTTGAATATTAACTATATTAACTGTCCTGTCTGTCCTGTCTGTCTGTCTGTCTGTCTGTCTGTCTGTCTGTCTGTCTGTCTGTCTGTCTGTCTGTCTGTCTGTCTGTCTGTCTGTCTGTCTGTCTGTCTGTCTGTCTGTCTGTCTGTCTGTCTGTCTGTCTGTCTGTCTGTCTGTCTGTCTGTCTGTCTGAGTCTAGGTGATGTGGGTAAGGCGGAGTCAGGCGCAGGACACAGAGATGAGTAATAATAGTAACTTGACTGAAAAATAATCCTCCAACAAGGAGAACGAAAATCCAGAATCACATAAACGAGACAACTGACAACAATAAACACACACAAAACCATGATGGCTCCAGAGGGTTAAATAGGGAAATAATTCAAACGAAATGGGAACCAGGTGTGTACAATACAGACAAAACAAATGGAAAAAGAAATGTAGATCGGTGGAGGCGAGAAAGCCGGTGACGTCGACCGCCTGAACAAGGAGAGGTACCAAGTTGTGTCTGTGTCTGTATGCATGTCTGTCTGTCTGTCTGTCTGTCTGTATGCATGCATGTCTGTCTGTATGCATGTCTGTCTTTTCTTTCTCTCTCGCTGTCTCTCTAGAATGACGCATTCATAAAGTATTTTGCCCTTTCATCCATTCTTCCACTCTTCTGTGCTAACCTTTACTGTCTCTGTCTCTCTCTCTATCTCTGTCTGTCTCTCTCTGACTCTGTCTCTCTCTGACTCTCTCTCTGTCTCTCTCTCTCTGACTCTCTCTCTGTCTCTCTCTCTCTATGTCTCTCTCTCTGTCTTTCTGTCTCTCTCTCTGTCTCTCTCCATCTCTCTCTCTGTCTCTCTCTCTCTATGTCTTTCTCTCTGTCTCTCTCTCTGTCTCTGTCTCTCTCTGACTCTCTCTCTCTGACTCTCTCTCTGTGTCTCTCTCTCTGTCTCTCTCTCTGTCTTTCTGTCTCTCTGTCTCTCTGTCTCTATGTCTCTCTCTCTGTCTCTCTCTCCATCTCTCTCTGTCTCCCTTGACATCAGGTTGTGATGTGCAGAGTTCCACCTCTGTGACAGATTGACTGCTTGTGGCACAGAACGTTCCACATAAAGATACACTGAGGAGCCATCTGAACAGGAACTTGGGGTAAGTGAAACCTTATGCCAGTGGCCCAGTGCACCTGGTACTGTAGTGTAGGGGAGGGGTTATGGCGACCTTAGCACCCCCCTCTGTTCCTGTGTCTCTAAACAGAACCACTACCACACCCCACTTCCTGTTTCCAGTTGTTTCACTCCTTATCTGTAACATTGCTAACTGGTCAGATGTCAGAGTGACTTCCTCTTTTCACACACACACACACACACACACACACACACACACACACACACACACACACACACACACACACACACACACACCTGATGTTATGGAAGAGGGGTGGCAGGAGGAGGAAGAAACAAAGAGAAATGGGGCGGGGAGAAACAAATGAGCGTTACAATATTTGGCAGCATATAATGAAAGCAAAATATGCAAATGAGATAAGAGGGGTAGGTTGCCATGGTAACCTACCATTGCTGCAGTGACGTTTTCAGTGTCGGGTTGGACGTGGTGTTGTGATTCGGCCGCAGAGAGAGAGAGAGAGAGAGAGAGAGAGAGAGAGAGAGAGAGAGAGAGAGAGAGAGAGATGTTTTCTTATTTTCACACTATAAGGTTAAAATGATGCATACATACAGAGAGGGGGGAGACAGACAGGTGAAGTGAAAGAGAGAGAGAGACACACAGAGATAGAGAGAGGAGGTAGAGACAGAAAGAAAAAACTGATTGAGTTATAAACAGAGCGAGAGAGAGAAGAGAGGAAGGCAGTTTGACCCACAATGCATTGTGGTGCGTTGTGACCCGCGTTGGGGCTCTCTCACTCAGCCCCAGTGTCACGTCAGCGTTCTACAGACTGACAGGTAAGAAGGCACAGACACAAGGGACTTAAGGGCCACCTCACTTGAACATTTTAAACATATACCTGTTTTGGATTTCAGCTATTATATTTACTTGTAGATATATTTTTTAATTGTTCTATGTCAAACTATACTGCATATTGACAAATATATGAACAAACTATATTGACAACCGTACAGTGCAGTCAATGATACACTTTCATTCTGATGATTCTATTTTCAAAAGAGAACATATTTTATACATTTTATGGAACTGAAAGTCCTCTAGCCGTATATCTGCTACATAGCAAACCTTTTTTGTATTTTGAAAATGTTCTTAAACTTGACTTTTGTAAGGGTGTCTGTCTGCCTGTATCCCCACACTTCCCTTACTGTGAAGGATTTGAGGTTGAGATGGTGACGTTTTGAAATTGTTTGCAACTATTTCCCTGCTTCTAACAAGGAGTGTAACCTGGCTGAATCTAATAGCACACTGCACAGCCAACTGAAATATATCTTCCCATTCATTTTCATATCATCTCCCTGGATAAGGCCGAGGTAAGAGATATGCCGCAGCATACAGAGTGTGTTTGCAGCTAGAGACAATATGGCCTCTCTGTTTCCTAAGTGTGGAGTTCAGACATGACAGTTAGAATCGCACCGGCTTCTCTTATCTTCGTCAGAGTTGAGAGAGAGTCATAGGAAATGGCGTGTTGAGGAACAACTTTATCTTCACGCACCAGCAAGGCAGTTATTGCTGTAAGATGCATGATATGCTTTTTTAAAGTATTCTTTGAGAATGTTTTTAATTGGTTTCCACTAGTTTAGTCATTTAAGTTAACTTTTTTCCGTTTTTCTTACGCCCAAGTTTTTTCCCCCTTGTAGTTTACCTTCATCAGTCTCTTTACATTGCTTTGTATATGTCATGTGATGTAAATACAAAACTGGACATATTTACCAGTGATACATTTTTCCAATTTGGTAAGCCAGCCGAAACACTCAACAGTGCATTGAAAAGGGGTGTTACGACACAGAATGAACGAGGAGCCATTTTAGGCTCAGCAGTTACATCTCATGTTCATTCTGCTGTCTCATAGCCTCCCAACGACAAAATGTTGTGAAATGGCTGACATGGAACGTAGCACTTTCTGCACTGCAGGCCTGTATTCGATGCTGCGTGCCAGGCTGTATTTCTGTGTGATGCTCTGTAATGGTGGTGTAACGTGTGTGCGTGCACGCGCGAGCGTGTGTGTCTGTGTGAGATAGATGGGCCGTCAGGGCTTGGCCCATAAAGCGTCTGGGACATTTCCCCAGTGGAGTGAGAGTTCACATCAGCGGGCCAGTGTAATTTACACAAGGCTGGGAAATAGCAGAGAGAGAGAGAGAGAGAGAGAGAGAGAGAGAGAGAGAGAGAGAGAGAGAGAGAGAGAGAGAGAGAGAGAGAGAGAGAGAGAGAGAGAGAGAGAGAGAGAGAGAGAGAGAGAGAGAGAGAGAGAGAGAGAGAGAGAGAGAGAGAGAGAGAGAGAGAGAGAGAGAGAGAGAGAGAGAGAGAGAGAGAGAGAGAGAGAGAGAGAGAGAGAGAGAGAGAGAGAGAGAGAGAGAGAGAGAGAGAGAGAGAGAGAGAGAGAGAGAGAGAGAGAGAGAGAGAGAGAGAGAGAGAGAGAGAGAGAGAGAGAGAGAGAGAGAGAGAGAGAGAGAGAGAGAGAGAGAGAGAGAGAGAGAGAGACTGCCTCTTATACACTGAGCAAGAATGAGGGATAGAGTTGTGGATAAGATGGCTTCCTACAGTTGCACATATTGAATTACATTCACATTTTTAATATCAAATAATTTCTAGGTAACAATTAAGTACAGTCATAGTTTCCCATTGAAATGGCGAAAAATAGCTTTTTAACAAAAATCAGTTAACAGTAGTTAATGTGACTGCCTCCTTCCTGTTGTCTATCAGTTAACAGTAGTTAATGTGACTGCCTCCTTCCTGTTGTCTATCAGTTAACAGTAGTTAATGTGACTGCCTCCTTCCTGTTGTCTATCAGTTAACAGTAGTTAATGTGACTGCCTCCCTTCCTGTTGTCTATCAGTTAACAGTAGTTAATGTGACTGCCTCCTTCCTGTTGTCTATCAGTTAACAGTAGTTAATGTGACTGCCTCCTTCCTGTTGTCTATCAGTTAACAGTAGTTAATGTGACTGCCTCCTTCCTGTTGTCTATCAGTTAACAGTAGTTAATGTGACTGCCTCCTTCCTGTTGTCTATCAGTTAACAGTAGTTAATGTGACTGCCTCCTTCCTGTTGTCTATCAGTTAACAGTAGTTAATGTGACTGCCTCCTTCCTGTTGTCTATCAGTTAACAGTAGTTAATGTGACTGCCTCCTTCCTGTTGTCTATCAGTTAACAGTAGTTAATGTGACTGCCTCCTTCCTGTTGTCTATCAGTTAACAGTAGTTAATGTGACTGCCTCCTTCCTGTTGTCTATCAGTTAACAGTAGTTAATGTGACTGCCTCCTTCCTGTTGTCTATCAGTTAACAGTAGTTAATGTGACTGCCTCCTTCCTGTTGTCTATCAGTTAACAGTAGTTAATGTGACTGCCTCCTTCCTGTTGTCTATCAGTTAACAGTAGTTAATGTGACTGCCTCCTTCCTGTTGTCTATCAGTTAACAGTAGTTAATGTGACTGCCTCCTTCCTGTTGTCTATCAGTTAACAGTAGTTAATGTGACTGCCTCCTTCCTGTTGTCTATCAGTTAACAGTAGTTAATGTGACTGCCTCCTTCCTGTTGTCTATCAGTTAACAGTAGTTAATGTGACTGCCTCCTTCCTGTTGTCTATCAGTTAACAGTAGTTAATGTGACTGCCCCCTCCCCCCCTTCCCGCCTTTGGTTTCGAAAACGGAATTAGCGCCACAGCGAGCAACAGTTTGTCAACCGCACTGTGTGACTGTTCCTGTTTGCACGCACTACTCACCTCATTCTGAAACACACACACACACACACACACACACACACACACACACACACACACACACACACCACTTGATTCTAAGAAGAGAAACTACTTGAAGTCATTGTAATTACATAGTGCAAGCAGGAGGAGAAAGATGAATTGATAGATTTTTGATTGACATGAGGGCAAATGTTGATGAGGCCAACAGTGTTGTTAGAAGATCTGTGTGGAAAAGTATGTTACTTTAAAAACAACCAATGAGACGACTTGTTATAACCACAAAACTGTCCACAGTTCTGTTGCTTTCACTTTAAATGGAGAGAAATGTACTCTGTGGTTGAGACAAATAGAGAAGGGGTTGAGTGCTGAGAGGAAATGGTCACAATGAAAATAGAGTGCGAAAGAGAGAGAAAAAGCAAGATGGAGTGAGTGCAAAGTACTGGCATGATGCAAACAGAGGGAGAGGGAAATTCCACGTCAGTGTCTGAAGAGTTTCACATTGAGCCCAGATCTGAGTGAGAGTTCCTAGTGCTGCTTCTACATTGGAGCCAGAACAGCATCAATTACTCTGTTCCTCCATTACAGGTCCAAGAAAACTATTCCTCCATTCTGGATCAGAGTGACCTGGCCTAATGTGACCACTGACCTACAGACCCATACGGGGCCCCAGTTTCTCATCGAGAACAGAGAATCATATTAAAGCTAATTAAAAGCAGACATTTTGGCTCTCACATAAATGGATCTGTTTCCATGTGTGGTGTGTGATCGGTTTTCATGTATGTGAACAGTAATGGGGAAAACCGATGTCCATCACAGTTAAAACTTGTACTTGTAACTAACCTGCACTAGCTCAGAGAAAGCTCTCAACTCTCTTCCCCTTTTTCTATTTCAACCCGAAATGACAAACTTTTGGCACAAAGTCTGTGGTAGGAGCTGGTATGCAGCCGTTTCTCGCTCTCTGCTGGTAGAGAGAGAGAGGGGGGGACAGAGATAGAGACAGACAGAGAGGTAGAATGAAGAATTGAGAAAGGAAGCTAGAGAAAGAGAAGAGAAAAGGAAATCAAGAATGAGAGAAAAAGAAAGAACAAGAGAGTACTGCACTTTGAAAGGTATGTCCTTGCAGAATTCAGAATTCACCTCAGTAAGTGATGTAGCTGGGACTAGGACTGGGACTGGGACTAGGACTAGGACTGGGACTGGCAGAGATGGTCACCCAGGGTTTATTACAGGTTATTTATCACCAGCCCTGAGTTAGACAGGCCTACAACGCTCTGCTGCTAACTGGTACAGCACAGCACATCACCCAGAGAGAGAGAGGACAGAGAGAGCAAGGGGGGGGGGGTAGAGCGAGAGGAGAGAGAGAGGACAGAGAGAGCAAGGGGGCGGGGGGGGGGGGGTAGAGCGAGAGAGAGGAGGGAGAGAGAGAAGGAGGTGAGAGGACAGAGAGCGAGAGGGGTGGGTAGAGCGAGAGGAGAGAGGACAGAGAAAGAGAGGAGGGAGAGAGAGAGGACAGAGAGAGAGTCCTGGGAAACATGTAGTGTAGAAGTGCACTGCCATTAAATGACTGCCATTTCACTGAAATACTGTAGGTGATGAAACAATTGGAGTCATAGACAAAATGTCAGTTTTTTTTATGGACTCTTGATTCAACTATTTTCCGAACTAGGCGTTTCACCTTTGTTCCAGTTAGGCCTAGGGAAGCTGGTTGCAAAAGTCAAGTGCAACAACACCACTGACCTCGCATACTCTCTATGAGTAACAAAATGATCCCTGGACCCAATGCTGCGGCTGTGGCCATCCCTCCCTCCCTGGCCATCCCTCCCTCCCTGGACATCTCTCCCTCCTCCTCCCTCCCTGGACATCTCTCCCTCCTCCTCCCTCCCTGGCCATCCCTCCCTCCCTGGCCATCCCTCCCTCCCTGGACATCTCTCCCTCCTCCTCCCTCCCTGGCCATCCCTCCCTCCCTGGCCATCCCTCCCTCCCTGGCCATCCCTCCCTCCCTGGACATCTCTCCCTCCTCCTCCCTCCCTGGCCATCCCTCCCTGGCCATCCCTCCCTCCCCTGGCCATCCCTCCCTCCCTGGCCATCCCTCCCTCCTCCTCCCTCCCTGGCCATCCCTCCCTCCCTGGCCATCCCTCCCTGGCCATCCCTCCCTCCCCTGGCCATCCCTCCCTCCCTGGCCATCCCTCCCTCCCCCTCCCTCCCCCTCTCTCGCCCTCCCTCCTCTCTCTCTTTCAATTCAGTTCAATTCAAGGGGCTTTATTGGCATGGGAAACATATGTTAACATTGCCAAAGCAAGTGAAATAAACAATAAAAACGTAACATTCACAATAGTTCCAAAAGAATAAAGACATTTCAAATGTCATTATGTTTATATACAATGTTGTAATGATGTGCAAATAGTTATAGTACAAAAGGGAAAATAAATAAACATAAATATGGGTTATATTTACAATGGTGTTTGTTCTTCACTGGTTGCCCTTTTCTTGTGGCAACAGGTCACAAATCTTGCTGCTGTGATGTCACACTGTGGTATTTCACCCAGTAAATATGGGAGTTTATCAAAATTGGGTTTGTTTTCAAATTCTTTGTGGATCTGTGTAATCTGAGGGAAATATGTGTCTCTAATATGGTCATACATTTGGCAGGAGGTTAGGAAGTGCAGCTCAGTTTCCACCTCATTTTGTGGGCAGGGTGCACATGGCCTGTCTTCTCTTGAGAGCCAGCTCTGCCTACGGCGGCCTTTCTCAATAGCAAGGCTATGCTCACTGAGTCTGCACATAGTCAAAGATTTCCTTAATTTTGGGTCAGTCACAGGGGTCAGGTATTCTGCCACTGTGTACTCTCTGTTTATGGCCAAATAGCATTCCTATGTGTGCTCTGTTTTTTTGTGAATTATTTTCAATATGTCAAGTAATTATCTTTTAGTTTTCTCATGATTTGGTTGTGTTGCTGTCCTGGGGCTCTGTGGGGTGTGTTTGTGTTTGTGAACAGAGCCCCAGGACAAGCTTGCTTAGGGGACTCTTCTCCAGGTTCATCTCTCTGTAGGTGGTGGCTTTGTTATGGAAGGTTTGGGAATCGCTTCCTTTTAGGTGGTTGTAGAATTTAACGGCTCTTTCCTGGATATTGATAATTAGCGGGTATCGGCCTAATTCTGCTCTGCATGCATTATTTGGTGTTTTACGTTTTATGTTTGTCCCATTTTGTGAATTCTTGGTTGGTGAGCAGACCCCAGACCTCACAACCATAAAGGGAAATGGCTTTTAAACTCTAAGAAACGTCCCTTTTTCAGGACCCTGTCTTTCAAAGATAATTCGTAAAAATCCAAATAACTTCACAGATATTCATTGTAAAGGGTTTAAACACTGTTTCCCATGCTTGTTCAATGAACCATAAACAATTAATGAACATGCATCTGTGGAACGGTCGTTAAGACACTAACAGTTTACAGACAGTAGGCAATTAAGGTCACAGTTAAGAAAACTTAGGACACTAAAGAGGCCTTTCTACTGACTCTGAAAACCACCAAAGGAAAGATGTCCAGGGTCCCTGCTCATCTGCGTGAATGTGCCTTAGGCATGCTGCAAAGAGGCATGAGGACTGCAGATGTGGCCAGGGCAATAAATGTAATGGCCATACTGTGAGACGCCTAAGACAGCGCTACAGAGAGACAGGACGAACAGCTGATCGTCCGTGCAGTGGCAGACCACTTGTAACAACACCTGCACAGAATCGGTACATCCGAACATCAGTGCTCAGACTGTCCACAATAGGCTGAGAGAGGCTGGACTGAGGACTTGTAGGCCTGTTGTAAGGCAGGTCCTCACCAGACATCACCGTCAACAACGTCGCCTATGGGCACAAACCCACCGTCGCTGGACCAGACAGGACTGGCAAAAAGTGCTCTTCACTGACGAGTCGTGGTTTTGTCTCACCAGGTGTGATGGTCGAATTCGTGTTTATCGTCGAAGGAATGAGTGTTACACCGAGGCCTGTACTCTGGAGCGAGATCGATTTGGAGGTGGAGGGTCCATCATGGTCTGGGACGGTGTGTCACAGCATCATCGGACTGAGCTTGTTGTCACTGCAGGCAATCTCAACGCTGTGTGTTACAGGGAAGACATCCTCCTCCCTCATGTGGTACCCTTCCTGCAGGCTCATCCTGACATGACCCTCCAGCATGACAATGCCACCAGCCATACTGCTCGTTCTGTGCGTGATTTCCTGTGAGACAGGAATGTCAGTGTTCTGCCATGGCCAGCGAAGAGCCCGGATCTCAATCCCATTGAGCACGTCTGGGACCTTTTGGATTGGAGGGTGAGGGCTTGGCCATTCCCCCAGAAATGTCTGGGAACTTGCAGGTGCCTTGGTCGAAGAGTGGGGTAACATCTCACAGCAAGAACTGACAAATCTGGTGCAGTCCATGAGGAGGAGATGCACTGCAGTACTTAATACAGCTGGTGGCCACACCAGATACTGACTGTTACTTTTGATTTTGACCGCCCCCTTTGATCAGGGACACATTATTCTATTTCTGTTAGTCACATGTCTGTGGAACTTGTTCAGTTTATGTCTCAGTTGTTGAATCTTGTTATGTTCATACAAATATTTACACGTTAAGTTTGCTAAAAATACACGCAGTTGACAGTGAGAGGACGTTTCTTTTTATAACTGATTCAAGTATTTTTAGCCAGATCCTAATGATATGTCAAAGTTTATGTTCCTTTTGATGGCATAGAAATCCCTTCTTGCCATGTCTCTCAGATCGTTCACAGCTTTGTGGAAGTTACCTGTGGCTCTGATGTTTAGGCCAAGATATGTATAGTTTTTTGTGTGCTCTAGGGCAACGGTGTCTAGATGGAATTTGTATTTGTGGTCCTTGGCGACTGGATCGTTTTTGGAACACCATTATTTTTGTCTTACTGAGATTTACTGTCAGGGCCCAGGTCTGACAGAATCTGTGCAGAAGATCTAGGTGCTGCTGTAAACCCTCCTTGGTTGGGGACAGAAGCACCAGATCATCAGCAAACAGTAGACATTTGACTTCAGATTCTAGTAGGGTGAGGCTGGATGCTGCAGACTGTTCTAGTGCCCTCGCCAATTTGTTGATATATATGTGAAGAGGGTGGGGCTTAAGCTGCATCCCTGTCTCACCCCCCGGCCCTGTGGGAAGAAATGTGTGAGTTTTTTGCCAATTTTAACTGCAGACTTGTTGTTTGTACATGGATTTTATAATGTTGTACGTTTTTCCCTCAACAACACTTTCCATCAATTTGTACACAAATACAATATTTTACCAACCAAAGAAACCAACACGTCATAGTAGACAGATGCAGTATACCGACTAGAAAGGCCACAACTCAAGGACACAATATGAGAGAGAGAGAGAATAGTCTTTCTCTCTCTATCCCTGCCCTGATCAGTAAACTATCTCTCTCTCATATTGTGTCCTTGAGTTGTGGCCTTTCTAGTCGGTATACTGTATCTGTCTACTATGACGTGTTGGTTTCTTTGGTTGGTAAAATATTGTATTTGTGTCTGTGAGCTGTGATAGGTTCTGGAGAACCGTATCCTGGCTTTCTATGTTTCCGTGGTGATGGGGGGACACCTCAGAATCAGCCAGTGGTAAATCAACAACAAATAACAAGATAATAATAATGATGATAATAATAAATAATAATGCTCTCTGCAAATCATAGAAAGATAGTTAGAACTGTCACAAGAATGGAAATAGTCACTAAATAGACACATCTGTCCAATGAAAATAGACACAAACATGTCAATACACAAATAAGTACTAGATAGACAAACACGCAAATGAATAACTACATACCTTTACGCAACCCCTCTCCAAATACGCACAAGTAAATCAATAAATAAGTACTTTTTTGGCGTGAGCGCTCAGCTTGTAATCCTGTAGGATTCCTCATGATATCAGGATGGCTATCTTCCCATGGCTCCAGGGTATTGCAGTATTGGGTCCAAATCCTGCTCCGAGAAGACACTACCTCCTGCTCATGCTTTCCCCAGGAGGAGGATAAGTAGGGATGGAGTGGCCTAAGTCAACACTGGCACAGCTGTGCAGGCCAGACAGGCCAGGTGATGCCTTTGTCTTGCCCAGTGAAGGCAGTCTTTATGTGGGGCTGCTGGGCCTCGTCTGGCCCAGTAAAGAATATCTGGTTCCCAATGCATTTCCAGAACCAGGCTTTTTTCTGGATCAAAAAAAGGGGCTTATGTGGGGGGGCGTGGCGGGGGGGGCGTGTTAATGGGCGAGGTCAGCCCACGGTGCGGTTGAATTCGGTCAAGGCCCAGGGAAAGAACATTTTAGGCCCCCATCTTGGCGGTGGAGAGATTTCTTTTTGTGTTTTTAAGACAATTTCCTGCAACTTTACAGATTTCTCCATGGACCTGAGAAATGTTACCATTTTAAAGCTAAGTTCCTGCAATTCTACGCATTTTGCAATGGCTAATGCGGTGTTATTATGCTCAAACATTATAACATTATCAATACTCCTATTTTAGTGATTGTTAGATCTCAAATATTTATTATAAAAATATATAGGTCCATCATCTTTTCTACATACTGTCTGGTGTTACTCACTTAAGTTTACACTGAAAGTTTTTTCCACTCCAAAAATGTATAAACATAAATAAATTAAATTCATATATTTATATTTTGATATTTGTTACTTTTTTGACTTTTCTATGCAAAAAAAACCCCTGAGAACGTTTGACAAAGATTCTCAGGGATGTTCCCATGCTAAGTTGGGCTGGAGGCTGGGGGCTGGAGTGGTAGGCTGGGGCTTAAACTGAGGTTCTGGGCCAGTGGGCTGGGGTGCTGGGGCTATGCTGGGCTGGGGTGGTAGGTGGTGTATGGGGCTGACTCCAAGGCCGGGTGGCTGAGGCTGGGGCTGGGGCTGAGGCTGGGGCTGGGTCTGGAGGTAGACTGACTGGCGAAGGTGTGTGTTCATTGCGTGCCATATTATTGAGGCACTGAAGGAGCAAGGCTCAGGAAAGAAGCCCGGTGTAATCTGTCAGAAGCCCTCCAGAATTTTCTCCTGAATTCCTTCTCTTCGCTCCCTTAATCTTTTGATTCTTTCCAACTTCTTTCCACTGTTTCACCCCTTCTTCTTTCCCCTCTTGCTCTTCCTCCTCTCTTTTTTCATCTCTCCCCTTCTATCTCTCCTCTTTTATGTCTCCCCCTCTACTATGTCTCCCCCTCTACTATATCTCCCCCTCTTCTATGTCTCCCCCTCTTCTGTCTCCCCCTCTTCTATCTCTACCCTCTTCTATGTCTCCCCCTCTACTGTCTCCCCCTCTACTATCTCTCCCCCTCTTCTATGTCTCCCCTTCTATGTCTCATCCTCTTCTATCTCCCACTTTTCTATTCCACAATCTGTCTCTTCCCTCCTCTCTCTTCCCTCTCTCTGTCTCTCTCTTCCCTCCTCCCTCTGTCTCTCTCTTCCCTCCTCTCTGTCTCTCTCTTCCCTCCTCTCTGTCTCTCGTTTCCCTCCTCTCTGTCTCTCTCTTCCCTCCTCTCTGTCTCTCTTCCCTCCTCTCTCTCTCTCTCTTCCCTCCTCTCTCTCTCTCTCTTCCCTCCTCTCTCTCTCTCTCTTCCCTCCTCTCTCTCTCTCTCTCTCTCTCTCTCTCTTCCCTCCTCTCTCTCTCTCTTCACACCTCTTTGTCTCTCTCTTCCCTCCTCTCTGTCTCTCTCTTCCCTCCTCTCTCTCTCTCTCTTCCCTCCTCTCTCTCTCTCTCTTCCCTCCTCTCTCTCTCTCTTCCCTCCTCTCTGTCTCTCTCTTCCCTCCTCTCTGTCTCTCTCTTCCCTCCTCTCTCTCTCTCTTCCCTCCTCTCTCTCTCTCTCTTCCCTCCTCTCTCTCTCTCTCTTCCCTCCTCTCTCTCTCTCTCTCTCTCTCTCTCTTCTCTCCTCTCTCTCTCTCTCTCTTCCCTCCTCTCTCTCTCTCTTCCCTCCTCTCTCTCTCTCTCTCTCTTCCCTCCTCTCTCTCTCTTCCCTCCTCTCTCTCTCTCTCTTCCCTCCTCTCTCTCTCTCTCTCTTCCCTCCTCTCTCTCTTCCCTCCTCTCTCTCTCTCTCTCTCTTCTCTCTTCCCTCCCCTCTCTCTCTTCCCTCCCCTCTCTCTCTTCCCTCCTCTCTCTCTCTTCCCTCCTCTCTCTCTCTTCCCTCCTCTCTGTCTCTCTCTTCTCTCTCTCTCTGTCTCTCTCTTCTCTCTCTCTCTGTCTCTCTCTTCTCTCTCTCTCTCTCTTCCCTCCTCTCTCTCTCTTCCCTCCTCTCTCTTTCTCTCTCTTCCCTCCTCTCTCTTTCTTTCTCTTCCCTCCTCTCTCTGTCTCTCTCTTCCCTGCTCTCTCTGTCTCTCTCTTCCCTCCTCTCTCTCCTTGAAAATAACAGTGTTGCTGTAACAGAGCACTTCCTGGTGTTGGTCAAGTGGGCGGACCGAGAGGTGGAGAGAAAGAGAGAGAGAGAAGCAGCCAGGAAGCTGCAGCAGAGAGTCTGCAGGATTGGTTTTGCCCAGCGCAGTCAGTTGTGCCTCCCCCTATTCTTCCTCTCCACTCCTCTCCTCTCCTCCTCCTCTCCAGCTGCTGCTACAGTGCAGCCAGCCGTCCAGCGAGTGCAGCTCTCCACAGGCTGCATCAGTCGGGCGTCCAGAGACACATCACAGCCACCAACAGCAGTAGGGAAGGGGAGACACTAGCGCACGGAGCCAAGCCCGCAACACACACACACACACACACACACACACACACACACACACACACACACACACACACACACACACACACACACACACACACACACACACACAGAGGCAGACACTCCTCCTCTCCCGCCACACTATTCCGCGTGGCGCCTTCACTCATTTGCTTGTTCACTCGCTCTCTCGCTTGCTCCGGTCTTCTCCCTCGCTCCTCTCTGCTCTGCCTGAGAATGGTCCAGCCGGTGCCTGGGGCTCTGCTGTCACGGCCTGTCTGAACACACACACAGAGACAGACACACTCAACAGACACACGGATGCATGCGCACAAACCCAACAGCCATGTGAGAGGTAAGGGTTTCCGTCTTTATTTCTCTTTCTCCTTCTCTCTCTCTGTGACGAGGCGATTGACTGTCTTTTTGACTGCAGTAAGGGACCAGCCTGTTGTAAAGGAAAGATATGCTGGGGTTTGTTAGCTTTAGGCTCTGTCTGCGTCTGCGTATAACATCTGTTTGTTATGCCTTACACACACACACACACACACAGAAAACGCATACCAGACCAAAAATAGAAGGTCACACAATCGCTTCAATAGCTTCTTCCTGTGGGGAACGCTAGTGTGTGTGTGTGTGTGTGTGTGTGTGTGTGTGTGTATAGTGGGTCGTGGTTGCTCGGGGAAGCAGGAAAGTAGATCAATAGATCCATTCCTTCTGTCTGACTCAACAACTCAACATGTTGGGAACCAACCAGAGAGAGGCTTCCCACACACTGGTTGTTTTTACGTTGTTTCCACGTCTCAACATGTTGGGGACCAACCAGCCAACCAGAGAGAGGCTTCCCACACACTGGTTGTTTTTACGTTGTTTCCACGTCTCAACATGTTGGGGACCAACCAGCCAACCAGAGAGAGGCTTCCCACACACTGGTTGTTTTTACGTTGTTTCCACGTCTCAACATGTTGGGGACCAACCAGCCAACCAGAGAGAGGCTTCCCACACACTGGTTGTTTTTACGTTGTTTCCACGTCTCAACATGTTGGGGACCAACCAGCCAACCAGAGAGAGGCTTCCCACACACTGGTTGTTTTTACGTTGTTTCCACGTCTCAACATGTTGGGGACCAACCAGCCAACCAGAGAGAGGCTTGGTTAACGACTAAACTTAAGACCTATTTCCTATTTTCTACTTTCCTTCTTTTTGTTCTGTTTCTGTCTCCTCCCTGCTCTGAATGTCAGCGTAAGGGGGTGGCGTGTTTTTTAGCGTGTGTGTGTGTGTGTGTGTGTGTGTGTGTGTGTGTGTGTGTGTGTGTGTGTGTGTGTGTGTGTGTGTGTGTGTGTAAGGTGAACTCCCCGCCTGCTGCATGTAAATGATGTGTGACATGTGGAGCTGCTGCTACCTTATATGGCGAGCGCTGTATTTCAGTACAGTAGAACCATGCCAAACATTCCGGGTCACGGAAGGAGAAGAGCGTGTGTGCGAGGGTGTCTGTGGGAGTGTGTGCGAGGGTGTCTGTGGGAGTGTGTGCGAGGGTGTCTGTGGGAGTGTGTGCGAGGGTGCCTGTGGGAGTGTGTGTGACTCTTTGCCTGCGTGTGTCTCACAGAGAAGGAGAAACTGAGAAAGAGAGAACAAGTGAGAAACAGAGAGGGAGGAACAGAGAAAGAGAGAGACCCAAGAGAATGTATGGTTTTTACTAGGTTGCGGTGCGACGCTGTTGAACCGTAGCTAAGTAAGTGAGAACATACTTTGAACGGCTGAGAGAGATTCAGTTATGTTGTCATGTAATGGTTTTAACATGTGTGTTCAAGAGTAAAGTTTGTCCTGTTGTCTGTGTGTCATGATGAGAAGACGTACCGAGGGAGCGTTATGACTGGTTGTGGGCTGAAGGGAGACTCATGATGAGAAGACGTACCGAGGGAGCGTAATGACTGGTTGTGGGCTGAAGGGAGACTCATGATGAGAAGACGTACCGAGGGAGCGTAATGACTGGTTGTGGGCTGAAGGGAGACTCATGATGAGAAGATGTACCGAGGGAGCGTTATGACTGGTTGTGGGCTGAACGGAGACTCATGATGAGAAGACGTACCGAGGGAGCGTTATGACTGGTTGTGGGCTGAAGGGAGACTCATGATGAGAAGACGTACCGAGGGAGCGTAATGACTGGTTGTGGGCTGAAGGGAGACTCATGATGAGAAGACGTACCGAGGGAGCGTTATGACTGGTTGTGGGCTGAACGGAGACTCATGATGAGAAGACGTACCGAGGGAGCGTTATGACTGGTTGTGGGCTGAAGGGAGACTCATGATGAGAAGACGTACCGAGGGAGCGTTATGACTGGTTGTGGGCTGAAGGGAGACAGTAGCTACTAGCTATCTTCATTGAACCCTCCTTCTCTGGATTTAGTCCTCTCCTCTCCTCTCCTCTTCTCCTCTCTCCTCCCTTCTGTTCTTTTCTTCTCTAAGTTTCCTCTTGATTTCCTCTGAGATGCTTTATGAATACTGCTGTCTATTGTCTTCTCCTCTCCTCCTCCCTCCCCTTCTCTCTTCTCCTCTCCTCTCCTCCTCTCTTCCCGTCCTCCCTTCTCCTCTCCTTCCTTCTCCTCTCCTCCTATCCTCCCGTTTCCTATCCTCCCTCATCCTCTACTCCTCTCCTCCTCTCCTCCCTTCTCCTCTCCTCCTCTACTCCCATTTCCTCTCCTCCCATTTCCTCTCCTCCCTTCTCCTCTCCTCCTTTCCTTTTCTCCTCCCTTCTCCTCTTCTCCTCTCCTCCCTTCTCTTCTCCTCCTCTCCTCTCGGTTTCCCCATTGTTTCCTGGTGTCTGTGGTTGAAGCACTGATGAGGAATGTAGTTGTTGTGAGTTACATTGTTTTCAGTGGTCCAGACAGAGGCAGGCAGATAGAGATACACTGCTGATTGCGTAGTGCAGTGTTTCCCAAACTAGATCCTGGGCCCCCTGGGTGCACATTTTAGTTTTTTGCCCTAGCACTACACAGCTGATTCAAATAAACAAAGCTTCATGAATCAGCTGTGTAGCGCTAGGGCAAAAAACAAGAAGAGTTTGGGAAACACTAGCATAGTGGGTTTTGCCCTGTGGAATGGAGCTTTCCCCTGTGGACTGGAGCTTTCCCCTGTAGAATGGAGCTTTTCACTGTAGAATGGAGCTTTCCCCTGTAGAATGGAGCTTTTCACTGTAGAATGGAGCTTTTCACTGTAGAATGGAGCTTTCCCCTGTAGAATGGAGCTTTCCCCTGTAGAATGGAGCTTTCCCCTGTAGAATGGAGCTTTCCCTTGTGGAATGGAGCTTTCCCCTGTAGAATGGAGCTTTCCCCTGTGGAATGGAGCTTTCCCCTGTGGACTGGAGCTTTCCCCTGTAGAATGGAGCTTTCCCCTGTAGAATGGAGCTTTTCACTGTAGAATGGAGCTTTTCACTGTAGAATGGAGCATTCCCCTGTAGAATGGAGCATTTCACTGTAGAATGGAGCTTTCCCCTGTAGAATGGAGCTTTCCCCTGTAGAATGGAGCTTTCCCCTGTAGAATGGAGCTTTCCCCTGTAGAATGGAGCTTTCCCCTGTAGAATGGAGCTTTTCACTGTAGAATGGAGCTTTCCCCTGTGGAATGGAGCTTTTCACTGTAGAATGGAGCTTTCCCTTGTGGAATGGAGCTTTCCCCTGTAGAATGGAGCTTTCCCCTGTGGAATGGAGCTTTCCCCTGTGGACTGGAGCTTTCCCCTGTAGAATGGAGCTTTCCCCTGTAGAATGGAGCTTTTCACTGTAGAATGGAGCTTTTCACTGTAGAATGGAGCATTCCCCTGTAGAATGGAGCATTTCACTGTAGAATGGAGCTTTCCCCTGTAGAATGGAGCTTTCCCCTGTAGAATGGAGCTTTCCCCTGTAGAATGGAGCTTTCCCCTGTAGAATGGAGCTTTTCACTGTAGAATGGAGCTTTCCCCTGTGGAATGGAGCTTTCCCCTGTAGAATGGAGCTTTCCCTTGTGGAATGGAGCTTTCCCCTGTAGAATGGAGCTTTCCCCTGTGGAATGGAGCTTTCCCCTGTAGAATGGAGCTTTCCCTTGTGGAATGGAGCTTTCCCTTGTAGAATGGAGCTTTCCCCTGTAGAATGGAGCTTTCCCCTGTAGAATGGAGCTTTCCCCTGTAGAATGGAGCTTTCCCCTGTAGAATGGAGCTTTCCCCTGTAGAATGGAGCTTTCCCCTGTGGAATGGAGCTTTTCACTGTAGAATGGAGCTTTCCCTTGTGGAATGGAGCTTTCCCCTGTAGAATGGAGCTTTCCCCTGTGGAATGGAGCTTTCCCCTGTGGACTGGAGCTTTCCCCTGTAGAATGGAGCTTTTCACTGTAGAATGGAGCTTTTCACTGTAGAATGGAGCATTTCACTGTAGAATGGAGCTTTCCCCTGTAGAATGGAGCTTTCCCCTGTAGAATGGAGCTTTCCCCTGTAGAATGGAGCTTTCCCCTGTAGAATGGAGCTTTCCCCTGTAGAATGGAGCTTTTCACTGTAGAATGGAGCTTTCCCCTGTGGAATGGAGCTTTTCACTGTAGAATGGAGCTTTCCCTTGTGGAATGGAGCTTTCCCCTGTAGAATGGAGCTTTCCCCTGTAGAATGGAGCTTTCCCCTGTAGAATGACTTGATCTTGCTGATATTAAACATCTCTTTGACAAGGGAGACTCCTCCCAAGACAGCAGCAAAATTAATTGCAAACACATATTTATTTTTTAACTGTAATGTGTTCTTCAGTCCCTCGCGGAATAAATTGCTGACATACTCTGTGTGTTGGTGTGTGTGTGTCTGGCCCTAGCACTCTGTGTGTGTTGTGTGTTGTGTGGATGTTTCCCAGTATCTCTCTATGATCTGTGCTCTGCCCTGAGGACAGGATTAAGTGCCTGAGAGGTTCCCACTGACAGCTTAAGCCTTCAGTATAGTGGCGGTTTTGTGTTTACAGGCATGTTATTACCGTGTTTACGACTGTGTTTGAACCGTGTGACACCTCATATTACACCCATATCACACTCCATACCATGCTGTCATGGCACCGGGGCAGTGGGCAATTCCACCACTGCCATACGGTCCAACCGTGAATGCTTGGTAGGTTGACCGTAACTGAACCAGACTACTGGCAGCTTATCTGATTTCATTGTCTCAGTAGATTTGAAGTATTATGCCTGGAATTAATTAAAAACATACTGAAAATAAATACTAGTGAAGGGTTGAGCTGTGACCTGACCTAAAGACAACTGTAAGTAAGGAGCCTTGGCTTGTGCAAGCTGGAATAGGAGCAGGAGCCTATATCCTGTTTCTGTAGCGTGAGGCAGCTTGATGTACAAGTACACCCCCTGGACAGGACGCCAGTCTATCGCAGAGCCCCTTACCCCAATCTTTTTCCTTAAAGGGATTCTTTGGGATTTTGGTAATGTGGGCTTTGATCTACTTCCCCAGAGTTAGTTGAACACATGGATACCATTTGTATGTCTCTGCGTGCGGTTTGAAGGAAGCTGCTAACTAGTGCTAGCGCAATTGCTAACTGGCGTTAGTGCAATGACTGGAAGTCTATGGGTATATCACAGACTTCCAGTCATTGCGCTAATGCTAGTTAGCATTGGCTCACAAAACAACCTCTAACTTCCTTCATACTGGACACAGAGACATACAAATGGTATCCACAAGTTCATATTACTGTGGGGAAGTAGATAAAGGGCCTCATTGCCAAAATCCAGAAGAATCCTTTAGTGCCAAACAGAGATGCACTGGGCCCCATTTTTACAGTCTTTGGTATGACTAGGATGGGGATTGAACTCCCAACTTTTCTAATCTCACAGCAGACGCTCAAGCAACAAGGCCACTGAGTTCGTCAAAGAAACACCAGACAGGGTTCAGCTGTGGCCTGACCTAAAGACAACCGTGCTACTTTGTTACTGCAAGGCTTTTATGCAAAGCTACTAATAGAATGATGAATGTAAGAATCATCCTTGTATATCGGTTAAAATCTCTGGAAGAGAAACATTCCTACACTGACAATGCACAGTGGAGCCTGAAATGATTGACACCCTTGAGAAAGATGAGCAAAGATGACTGTATAAAATAAATAATACACATTCTGAGCGATATTGTATGCAAAACATTTTTGGGGAAATTATATTATTTTACTAATACAATTGCACAGAGATAGATATATTTTTGAACAAGTAATATATATTTTTTTCAAAAAGGATGGGGTCAAAATTATTGACACCCCTGTTTTCAATACCTTTCTATACCTCACCTTCAAATCCAAGTTTATTTGTCACATGCGCCGAATACAACAGGTGTAGACCTTACAGTGAAATGCTTACTTACAAGCCCCTAACTAACAATGCAGTTAATAAAAATACAGATAAGAATAAGAGATAAAAGTAACAAGTAATTAAAGAGCAGCAGTAAAATAACAATAGCAAGACTATATACAGGGGGGTACCGGTACAGAGTCAATGTGCGGGGGCACCGGTTAGTTGAGGTAATATGTACATGTAGGTAGAGTTATTAAGTGACTATGCATAGATGATAACAACAGAGAGTAGCAGCGGTGTAAAAGAGTGGTGGGGGGGGGGCTTTCCTCTAACACCGCCTGGTATAGAGGTCCTGGATGGCAGGAAGCTTGGCCCCAGTGATGTACTGGGTCGTACGCACTAACCTTTGTAGTGCCTTGCGGTCAGAGGTCAAGCAGTTGCCATACCAGGCAGTGATGCAACCCGTCAGGATGCTCTCGATGGTGCATCTGTAGAACCTTTTGAGGATCTCAGGACCCATGCCAAATCTTTTCTGTCTCCTGAGGAGGAATAGGTTTTGTCGTGCCCTCTTCACGACTGTCTTGGTGTGCTTGGACCATGTTAGTTTGTTGGTGAAGTGGACGCCAAGGAACTTGAAGCTCTCAACCTGCTCCACTGCAGCCCCGTCGATGAGAATGGGGCCATACTCGGTCCTCTTTTTCCTGTAGTCCACAATCATCTCTTTTGTCTTGATCACGTTGAGGGAGTGGTTGTTGTCCTGGCACCACACGGCCAGGTCTCTGACCTCCTCCCTATAGGCTGTCTCGTCGTTGTTGGTGATCAGGCCTACCACTGTTGTGTCGTCTGAAAACTTAATGATGGTGTTGGAGTCGTGCCTGGCGTTGCAGTCGTGAGTGAACAGGGAGAACACCTTGCGAGGATAACGGTGCCTGGTCTTGCAGTCGTGAGTGAACAGGGAGTACACCTTGCGAGGATAACGGTGCCTGGTCTTGCAGTCGTGAGTGAACAGGGAGAACACCTTGCGAGGATAACGGTGCCTGGCCGTGCAGTCGTGAGTGAACAGGGAGTACACCTTGCGAGGATAACGGTGCCTGGCCGTGCAGTCGTGAGTGAACAGGGAGTACACCTTGCGAGGATAACGGTGCCTGGCCGTGCAGTCGTGAGTGAACAGGGAGAACACCTTGCGAGGATAACGGTGCCTGGCCGTGCAGTCGTGAGTGAACAGGGAGTGCACCTTGCGAGGATAACGGTGCCTGGTCTTGCAGTCGTGAGTGAACAGGGAGAACACCTTGCGAGGATAACGGTGCCTGGCGTTGCAGTCGTGAGTGAACAGGGAGTACACCTTGCGAGGATAACGGTGCCTGGTCTTGCAGTCATGAGTGAACAGGGAGTACACCTTGCGAGGATAACGGTGCCTGGCCGTGCAGTCGTGAGTGAACAGGGAGTGCACCTTGCGAGGATAACGGCACTGATACTTTTCTAAAATGTTTTCTGAGATGGGAGAACACATTGGCAGGGATGTTAGGCCATTCCTCCATACAGAATCTTTCCAGATCTTTGATATCCTCCATCTGGTCTTATGGACGGCCCTCTTCAGTTAAAACCACAGGTTTTCAATGGGGTTCAAGTCCAGAGTCTGAGATGGCCATTTCAACATGTTGATTTTGTGGCCAATTAACCATTTCTTTGTGGATTTTGATGTTTGC
>NC_059455.1:41681484-41728984 GCF_905237065.1 Salmo salar | reverse complement strand
GCTCAGTGCTGTCCCCTCTCATTGAGTAATAGTAGCTCAGTGCTGTCCCCTCTCATTGAGTAATAGTAGCTCAGTGCTGTCCCCTCTCATTGAGTAATAGTAGCTCAGGGCTGTCTCAGTGCTGTCCCCTCTCATTGAGTAATAGTAGCTCAGTGCTGTCCCCTCTCATTGAGTAACTCAAGTTGAAGGCCGACCAGGGTACTGCAGGCTGCCATAAGCAACTCATGTATCCTTATGTGTGCAATTTTTACACCAAACAATGATATAAATGAAATATGTAAAGTGTTGGTCCCATGTTTCATGAGCTGAAATAAAAGATCCCAGACATTTTTCATAAGCACTAAAAGCTTATTTCTCACAAATGTTGTGAACAAATTTGTTTACATCCATGTTAGTGAGCATTTCTCCTTTGCCAAGATAATCCATTCACCTGACATGTGTGGCATATCAAGAAGCTGATTAAACAGCATGATCAGTACACATGTGCACTTTGTGCTGGGGACAATAAAAGGCCACTCTAAAATGTGCAGTTCTGTCACACAACACAATGTCATAGATTTTTGTTTTCGTTTTGAGGGAGCGTGTAATTGGCATGCTAACTGCAGGAATGTCCACCAGAGCTGTTGACAGATAATTTAATATTAATTTCTCTACCATAAGCCGCCTCCAATGTGGTTTTGGAGAATTTGGCAGTATGTCCAACCGGCCTCACAACCGCAGACCACATGCAACCACGCTAGCCCAGGACCTCCATATCCGGCTTTTGCACCTGCGGTATGATCTGACACCAGCCACCCAGCCAACAGAATTTCCACACAAACTGTCAGACACGGTCTCAGGGAAGCTCATCTGCATGCTCGTTGTACTCACCAGGGTCTATCCACTGTCCAGTCATTCCTTAGGAAGCCTTAGCAGCGCTAGGCTAATATTCTATCCAGCATCCAGTCATTCCTCAGGAAGCCTTAGCAGTGCTAGGCTAATAATCTATCCAGCATCCAGTCATTCCTCAGGAAGCCTTAGCAGCGTTAGGCTAATAATCTATCCAGCGTCCAGTCATTCCTCAGGAAGCCTTAGCAGCGCTAGGCTAATAATCTATCCAGCGTCCAGTCATTCCTCAGGAAGCCTTAGCAGCGCTAGGCTAATAATCTATCCAGCATCCAGTCATTCCTCAGGAAGCCTTAGCAGCGCTAGGCTAATAATCTATCCAGCGTCCAGTCATTCCTCACGAAGCCTTAGCAGCGCTAGGCTAATAATCTATAGAGCATCCAGTCATTCCTCAGGAAGCTTTCGCAGCACTAGGCTAATAATCTATCCACTGTCCAGTCATTCCCCAGGAAGCCTTAGCAGCGCTAGGCTAATAATCTTTCCAGCATCCAGTCATTCCCCAGGAAGCCTTATCATAACTGTGAACCACACCCTAGGTTTTTGTTGACTGCGAGGCAGTGCTAGTGGTTTAGTCACAATAGTAACTCCTATGCCAGCCTGCACAATTAACACATAGCCTCGACGGCTGTAACTTTCCATGTTGTCAGGCTGTGCTCCGTGTTGTCAGGCTGTGCTCCGTGTTGTCAGGCTGTGCTCCGTGTTGTCAGGCTGTGCTCCATGTTGTCAGGCTGTGTTCCGTGTTGTCAGGCTGTGTTCCGTGTTGTCAGGCTGTGTTCCGTGTTGTCAGGCTGTGCTACATGTTGTCAGGTTGTGCTACATGTTGTCAGGTTGTGCTACATGTTGTCAGGTTGTGCTACATGTTGTCAGGTTGTGCTCCATGTTGTCAGGCTGTGCTCCATGTTGTCAGGCTATGCTCCATGTTGTCAGGCTGTGCTCCATGTTGTCAGGCTGTGCTCCATGTTGTCAGGTTGTGCTCCATGTTGTGCTCCATGTTGTCAGGCTGTGCTCCATGTTGTCAGGCTGTGCTCCATGTTGTCAGGCTGTGCTCCATGTTGTCAGGCTGTGCTCCATGTTGTCAGGTTGTGCTCCATGTTGTGCTCCATGTTGTCAGGCTGTGCTCCATGTTGTCAGGCTGTGCTCCATGTTGTCAGGCTGTGCTCCATGTTGTCAGGCTGTGCTCCATGTTGTCAGGCTGTGCTCCATGTTGTCAGGGAAGCTCATCTGCGTGCTCGTTGTACTCACCAGGGTCTTGACCTGACTGCAGTTCTGCGTCGTAAATGACTTCAGTGGGAAAATGCTCACCTTCAATGGCAACTGGCACACTGGAGAAGTACGCTCTCCATTGATTAAAAAACGGTTTCAACTGTACCGGGCAGATGGCAGACAGCGTGTATGGCGTCTTGTGGGCGAACGGTTTGCTGATGTCAACATTGTAAACAGAGTGCCCCATGAGGGCGGTGAGGTTATGGTACGGGCAGGCATAAGCTACGGACAATGAACACAATTGCATTTTATCAATGGCATTTTGAATACACATGGTGAGATCCTGAGGCCCATTGTCGTGCCATTCATCCGCCGCCATCACCTCATGTTTCAGCATGATAATGCACGGCCCCATGTCGCAAGGATCTGTACACAATTCTTGGAAGCTGAAAATGTCCCAGTTCTTCCATGGCCTGCATACTCACTAGACATGTCACCCATTGAGCATGTTTGGGATGCTCTGGATCAACATGTATGACATAGTGTTCCAGTTCCCGCCAATATCCAGAAACTTCGCACAGCCATTGAAGAGGAGTGGGACAACATTCCACAGACCACAATCAATAGCCTGATCAACTCTATGCGAAGGAGATGTGTTGTGCTGCATGAGGCAAATGGTGGTCACACCAGATACTGACTGGTTTTCTGATCCACGCCCCTACCTTTTCTTTTAAAGGTATCTGTGACCAACAGGTGCATATTCATTTATTTCAATTGACTGATTTCCTTATATGAACTGTAACTCAGTAAAATCTTTGAAATTGTTGCATGTTGTGTTTCTGTTTTTGTAAAATAGACATCTTGTGTATTTTATTTACACAAAGATTGACCGTGAAGATTACAATTTTTCCATTCACTATAATAGGGGATCCTGTTTTCTGCTAACAATGCCTGCAACACCACGGTCGGCCTTGAACGTCCGTGGCTTCAATGAGAGGGGACTGTCATTCTCCCCTGGGTCTAGGTCACCTAACTAGGGTCAGGAGAGTTTCCTGATCAGGAGACATAGGCCAGAAAAACTCCTGGCCCTAGTACTGATCAAAGAGCTTCTTATATGCACCATACAGTATCATTCAAGTACCACAAGCAGAGCAATAGGAGGTCTGTTGTAGTGTGTGTAGTTTCACCTCGGAGACTGTTGACAGCCAATGAGACACACATGTAAATGTGAGCCGATGGCTTCCTCATTAGACCATGAGAGGAGCCATTATCATCCATGTGTCTGGTCATGAGCTTAACACATCCCTGTGTACAAACACACCGGTTACGCACATGGCCACACAGTCAGACATTCACGGCAGCTTAAACACACAACAGGGTACATGTCAGCGTGTGTGTGTGTTTAGAGACTGTGTGTGTGTGGGCCACACAACAGGATACATGTCAGCGTGTGTGTGTGTTTAGAGACTGTGTGTGTGTGGGCCACACAACAGGATACATGTCAGCGTGTGTGTGTGTTTAGAGACTGTGTGTGGGTGTCAGATCTCAATGTGTACTGATGCTCTGTTTGCTCTTATTGGAATGAAAAGCCGTTGTTTGTTGTGCAATGCCTATTTCTAAACATAAACTGTTCCTCTTCCTCTGATATTTAAACCAAACAGCCATGGCCGTGGTATTATGCTTCCTCCAGTGCCCTCCACTCCGAAGGCCTATTTCAGCACACCATCGCCCTGACTTTGACTCTGTCATTATGCTGAGACTGGATGCTCCTCTCCTTTACTAAAGAACAGGCTGAGGGAAATATACTGCTGTGGCTTTTTCTTTCTGTGAGTGGCGCATACAGGCAGCTCTCAGGACAGTTCAATTAGGGTCCTCATTCCATGCTAGGTTAGTTTTGTTAGCACATGCAAATAGTTTGGCTAACAGCTCAGAATATTTCAGTTCTTTGCTCCCATTATGTATACTAATCTTCAGACTTGCACATTCATCATTTGAATGCTTCATTTACGTGCTTTGGAGAGTGCAAGTACGGCGCCTTCAGAAAGTATTCGTACTGTTGTGTTACAGCCTGAATTTAATATGGATTCCATATTTTATTTTTCTCACCCATCTGCACACAAAATGAAAAAGTGAAAATTAGTGTGGACGCTGGGATTTGGGAAGAAATCTTTGCTAATTTATTGAAAATGAAATACAGAAATATATAATTGACATAAGTATTCACACCCCTGAGTCAATGCCTGTTAGAATCTCAGCGATTACCTCAGCGTCTCTAAGAGCTTTGCACATCTGGATTGTACAATATTTGCAATTTTCTTTTCTTTTTTTTAATTCTTCAAGCTCTATCATGTTGGTTGTTGATCATTGCTAGACAGCCATTTTCAAGTCTTGCCATAGATTTTCAAACCGATTTAAGTTAAAACTGTAACTAGGCCACTTGGGAACATTCAATGTTGTCTTGATAAGTAACTACAATGTTGTTGATCCATCCTCAGTTTTAAACTCTCAGCAGTGTCCTTCCTCTCGGGCAACTGAGTTAGGAAGGAGGTCTGTATCTTTGTAGTGACTGAGTATATTGATACACCATCCAAAGTGTAATTAATAACTTCCCCCCCCTCTCAAAGGGGTATTCAAAATGTCATTTTTTTTTTTTTACCCAACTACTGAATGGTGCGCTTCTTTTTGACCTCCCTGGTCTTTGTTGTTGAATCTGTGTTTAAAATTTGCCACTCTAAAAAGATAATTCCACTTTGACATTATGGGGTATTGTGTGTAGGCCAGTGGCACAACATCTCAATTTAATCCATTTTAAATTCAGGCTGTAACACAACAAAATGTGGAACAATTCAAGGGGTGCGAATAATTTCTGAAGACGCTGTCAGCTGCAACAAACTTTCAACGTAGCCTCTGTGACTGTAGCTGCAGGACAAGCTCAAGCAGCGCTAGGTTAATAATCTATCCACTGTCCAGTCATTCCTTAGGAAGCCTTAGCAGCGCTAGGCTAATAATCTATCCAGCGTCCAGTCATTCCCCAGGAAGCCTTATCATAACTGTGAACCACACCCTAGGTTTTTGTTGACTGCGAGGCAGTGCTAGTGGTTTAGTCACAATGGTAACTCCTATGCCAGCCTGCACAATTAACACATAGCCTCGACGGCTGTAACTTTCCATGTTGTCAGGCTGTGTTCCATGTTGTCAGGCTGTGCTCCATGTTGTCAGGCTGTACTCCAGGTTGTCAGGCTGTGCTTCATGTTGTCAGGCTGTGCTCCATGTTGTGCTCCATGTTGTCAGGCTGTGCTCCATGTTGTCAGGCTGTGTTCCGTGTTGTCAGGCTGTGTTCCATGTTGTCAGGCTGTGTTCCATGTTGTCAGGCTGTGTTCCGTGTTGTCAGGCTGTGTTCCGTATTGTCAGGCTGTGCTCCGTGTTGTCAGGCTGTGCTCCGTGTTGTCAGGCTGTGCTCCATGTTGTCAGGCTGTGTTCCATGTTGTCAGGCTGTGTTCCATGTTGTCAGGCTGTGTTCCATGTTGTCAGGCTGTGCTCCATGTTGTCAAGCTGTGTTCCATGTTGTCAGGCTGTGCTCCATGTTGTCAGGCTGTGCTCCATGTTGTACTCCATGTTGTCAGGCTGTGCTCCATGTTGTCAGGCTGTGCTCCATGTTGTCAGGCTGTGCTCCATGTTGTCAGGCTGTGTTCCATGTTGTCAGGTTGTGCTCCATGTTGTCAGGCTGTGTTCCATGTTGTCAGGCTTTACTCCATGTTGTCAGGCTGTGCTCCATGTTGTCAGGCTGTGCTCCATGTTGTCAGGCTGTGCTCCATGTTGTCAGGCTGTGTTCCATGTTGTCAGGCTGTGCTCCATGTTGTCAGGCTTTACTCCATGTTGTCAGGCTGTGCTCCATGTTGTCAGGCTGTGCTCCATGTTGTCAGGCTGTGCTCCATGTTGTCAGGCTGTGCTCCATGTTGTCAGGCTGTGCTCCATGTTGTCAGGCTGTGCTCCATGTTGTCAGGCTGTGTTCCATGTTGTCAGGCTGTGCTCCATGTTGTCAGGCTGTGCTCCATGTTGTCAGGCTGTGCTCCATGTTGTCAGGCTGTGCTCCATGTTGTCAGGCTGTGCTCCATGTTGTCAGGGAAGCTCATCTGCGTGCTCGTTGTACTCACCAGGGTCTTGACCTGACTGCAGTTCTGCGTCGTAAATGACTTCAGTGGGAAAATGCTCACCTTCAATGGCAACTGGCACACTGGAGAAGTACGCTCTCCATTGATTAAAAAACGGTTTCAACTGTACCGGGCAGATGGCAGACAGCGTGTATGGCGTCTTGTGGGCGAACGGTTTGCTGATGTCAACATTGTAAACAGAGTGCCCCATGAGGGCGGTGAGGTTATGGTACGGGCAGGCATAAGCTACGGACAATGAACACAATTGCATTTTATCAATGGCATTTTGAATACACATGGTGAGATCCTGAGGCCCATTGTCGTGCCATTCATCCGCCGCCATCACCTCATGTTTCAGCATGATAATGCACGGCCCCATGTCGCAAGGATCTGTACACAATTCTTGGAAGCTGAAAATGTCCCAGTTCTTCCATGGCCTGCATACTCACTAGACATGTCACCCATTGAGCATGTTTGGGATGCTCTGGATCAACATGTATGACATAGTGTTCCAGTTCCCGCCAATATCCAGAAACTTCGCACAGCCATTGAAGAGGAGTGGGACAACATTCCACAGACCACAATCAATAGCCTGATCAACTCTATGCGAAGGAGATGTGTTGTGCTGCATGAGGCAAATGGTGGTCACACCAGATACTGACTGGTTTTCTGATCCACGCCCCTACCTTTTCTTTTAAAGGTATCTGTGACCAACAGGTGCATATTCATTTATTTCAATTGACTGATTTCCTTATATGAACTGTAACTCAGTAAAATCTTTGAAATTGTTGCATGTTGTGTTTCTGTTTTTGTAAAATAGACATCTTGTGTATTTTATTTACACAAAGATTGACCGTGAAGATTACAATTTTTCCATTCACTATAATAGGGGATCCTGTTTTCTGCTAACAATGCCTGCAACACCACGGTCGGCCTTGAACGTCCGTGGCTTCAATGAGAGGGGACTGTCATTCTCCCCTGGGTCTAGGTCACCTAACTAGGGTCAGGAGAGTTTCCTGATCAGGAGACATAGGCCAGAAAAACTCCTGGCCCTAGTACTGATCAAAGAGCTTCTTATATGCACCATACAGTATCATTCAAGTACCACAAGCAGAGCAATAGGAGGTCTGTTGTAGTGTGTGTAGTTTCACCTCGGAGACTGTTGACAGCCAATGAGACACACATGTAAATGTGAGCCGATGGCTTCCTCATTAGACCATGAGAGGAGCCATTATCATCCATGTGTCTGGTCATGAGCTTAACACATTCCTGTGTACAAACACACCGGTTACGCACATGGCCACACAGTCAGACATTCACGGCAGCTTAAACACACAACAGGGTACATGTCAGCGTGTGTGTGTGTTTAGAGACTGTGTGTGTGTGGGCCACACAACAGGATACATGTCAGCGTGTGTGTGTGTTTAGAGACTGTGTGTGTGTGGGCCACACAACAGGATACATGTCAGCGTGTGTGTGTGTTTAGAGACTGTGTGTGGGTGTCAGATCTCAATGTGTACTGATGCTCTGTTTGCTCTTATTGGAATGAAAAGCCGTTGTTTGTTGTGCAATGCCTATTTCTAAACATAAACTGTTCCTCTTCCTCTGATATTTAAACCAAACAGCCATGGCCGTGGTATTATGCTTCCTCCAGCGCCCTCCACTCCGAAGGCCTATTTCAGCACACCATCGCCCTGACTTTGACTCTGTCATTATGCTGAGACTGGATGCTCCTCTCCTTTACTAAAGAACAGGCTGAGGGAAATATACTGCTGTGGCTTTTTCTTTCTGTGAGTGGCGCATACAGGCAGCTCTCAGGACAGTTCAATTAGGGTCCTCATTCCATGCTAGGTTAGTTTTGTTAGCACATGCAAATAGTTTGGCTAACAGCTCAGAATATTTCAGTTCTTTGCTCCCATTATGTATACTAATCTTCAGACTTGCACATTCATCATTTGAATGCTTCATTTACGTGCTTTGGAGAGTGCAAGTACGGCGCCTTCAGAAAGTATTCGTACTGTTGTGTTACAGCCTGAATTTAATATGGATTCCATATTTTATTTTTCTCACCCATCTGCACACAAAATGAAAAAGTGAAAATTAGTGTGGACGCTGGGATTTGGGAAGAAATCTTTGCTAATTTATTGAAAATGAAATACAGAAATATATAATTGACATAAGTATTCACACCCCTGAGTCAATGCCTGTTAGAATCTCAGCGATTACCTCAGCGTCTCTAAGAGCTTTGCACATCTGGATTGTACAATATTTGCAATTTTCTTTTCTTTTTTTTAATTCTTCAAGCTCTATCATGTTGGTTGTTGATCATTGCTAGACAGCCATTTTCAAGTCTTGCCATAGATTTTCAAACCGATTTAAGTTAAAACTGTAACTAGGCCACTTGGGAACATTCAATGTTGTCTTGATAAGTAACTACAATGTTGTTGATCCATCCTCAGTTTTAAACTCTCAGCAGTGTCCTTCCTCTCGGGCAACTGAGTTAGGAAGGAGGTCTGTATCTTTGTAGTGACTGAGTATATTGATACACCATCCAAAGTGTAATTAATAACTTCCCCCCCCTCTCAAAGGGGTATTCAAAATGTCTTTTTTTTTTTTACCCAACTACTGAATGGTGCGCTTCTTTTTGACCTCCCTGGTCTTTGTTGTTGAATCTGTGTTTAAAATTTGCCACTCTAAAAAGATAATTCCACTTTGACATTATGGGGTATTGTGTGTAGGCCAGTGGCACAACATCTCAATTTAATCCATTTTAAATTCAGGCTGTAACACAACAAAATGTGGAACAATTCAAGGGGTGCGAATAATTTCTGAAGACGCTGTCAGCTGCAACAAACTTTCAACGTAGCCTCTGTGACTGTAGCTGCAGGACAAGCTCAAGCAGCGCTAGGTTAATAATCTATCCACTGTCCAGTCATTCCTTAGGAAGCCTTAGCAGCGCTAGGCTAATAATCTATCCAGCGTCCAGTCATTCCCCAGGAAGCCTTATCATAACTGTGAACCACACCCTAGGTTTTTGTTGACTGCGAGGCAGTGCTAGTGGTTTAGTCACAATGGTAACTCCTATGCCAGCCTGCACAATTAACACATAGCCTCGACGGCTGTAACTTTCCATGTTGTCAGGCTGTGCTCCATGTTGTCAGGCTGTGCTCCATGTTGTACTCCATGTTGTCAGGCTGTGCTCCATGTTGTCAGGCTGTGCTCCATGTTGTCAGGCTGTGCTCCATGTTGTCAGGCTGTGTTCCATGTTGTCAGGTTGTGCTCCATGTTGTCAGGCTGTGTTCCATGTTGTCAGGCTTTACTCCATGTTGTCAGGCTGTGCTCCATGTTGTCAGGCTGTGCTCCATGTTGTCAGGCTGTGCTCCATGTTGTCAGGCTGTGTTCCATGTTGTCAGGCTGTGCTCCATGTTGTCAGGCTGTGTTCCATGTTGTCAGGCTGTGCTCCATGTTGTCAGGCTGTGCTCCATGTTGTCAGGCTGTGCTCCATGTTGTCAGGCTGTGCTCCATGTTGTCAGGCTGTGCTCCATGTTGTCAGGCTAGGCTACCCAACTGGTGCCACCTCCCTATCACTTCCCTACCACCTCCCTACACACAGAGGAGTGAACCTATCTCTAACATCACGTACACACCACAAATCAAATCAAATGTATATGTCACATGCGTTGAATACAACAGTGAAATGTTTACTTACAAGCCCTTAACCAACAATGCAGTTAAGAGAAATGTGTGTTAATAAAAAAATAGATAAGTAAAAAAAATATATAATAATTAAAGAGCATCAGTAAAATAACAGTAGCGAGGCTATATACAGGGGGTACAGAGTCAATGTGGAGGCTATATACAGGAGGTACAGAGTCAATGTGGAGGCTATATACAGGAGGTACAGAGTCAATGTGGAGGCTATATACAGGAGGTACAGAGTCAATGTGGAGGCTATATACAGGAGGTACAGAGTCAATGTGGAGGCTATATACAGGAGGTACAGAGTCAATGTGGAGGCTATATACAGGGGGTACAGAGTCAATGTGGAGGCTATATACAGGAGGTACAGAGTCAATGTGCGGAGGGGGGGGGACAGGTTAGTCGAGGTAATTGAGGTAATATGTCCATGTAGGTAGATGTTTTTGAACCTTGTTGTGGTTTAGTTGGACACATAAAACCCTTTGAGATAAATCATCTCTTCTTTCCACAGCTTTTTTAACTCATTGGGAGAAGAAAACAAACTCTTCTCGGCTGCACTATGCGCTATTTATACAGCAACATCATTATGATGAATGGAATGTGTGTGGAATGTTTCTAACTCCTTGGGAGAAGAAAACAGAGTCATTATGATGAATGTCATTTAATGTGACTCTGACTTCCACCACAGGCAGCAAAAGCCACTCTGTCTGTAAGTGTAACTCATGGTTCATTCATGTGTTTGTTTAATGTACTCATGCTTTGAGTTGATGATTGGGCGCAAAGTGGCGTGGGGTGTCCGGTGACCATGAGGTGATGCTCTGTAGACGCTTCCTCTTCTGATCTGTTAGCAAGGTCCAGTTCCTGCTGTCAGCGAGCTTCTCTTCCTGCTGTCAGCGAGGTCCACTTCCTGCTGTCAGCGAGGTCCTGTTCCTGCTGTCAGCGAGGTCCACTTCCTGCTGTCAGCGAGGTCCTGTTCCTGCTGTCAGCGAGGTCCTGTTCCTGCTGTCAGCGAGGTCCTCTTCCTGTTCCTGCCACGTGGTGAAAGAAAGAAAAACAGGGCATGTCGTTTGCTCACCTTTTTTTTTCTCCCCCCGTCCCCCCCCCCCCCATCATCCTCCCACCAGTCTGTGTGACCTTGCACCAGTCTCTGTGACCTTGGAGAGCGAGCGACTGTAGTACCGTTAAGCATTCTGGGACAGAGCAAACCAGACAGTCATATTGAGGGCAAAGAGATGGAGAGATAGAGGTTTGGGGGAAGACTGGAGAAAGAAGGGAGGCGCAAACAAGCAACGGATGAGCTGTGTGTGTGTGTGTGTGTGTCGTCATGTCTATGTATGCGTTGAAGGGATACAGTGAAATGAAATAGACAGTAATAGAATGAAATGCAGGGAGTGGTGAACTAGTGATACGAGTGGTCTTTGAGATGAAGACATCAATAGCTCTGAAGGACATCTGTGTCTAGGCATGATAATGTTAATAAGGGTTAATATCTCATTGGCTCTCACTAACGTTCTATATGTGAACAGGCAGAAACCATGGCAACCACCAAAGAATCTGAAACACACCGTTATGACAGTAACTTATTGACTTGGATTAGTAATCAAATTGAAAAGTGTTCAATTGCAAATAGCATTTGTCGTTGAAGTTTGATTTCCTAAGGTAAAGGATTTAGGATATCCATTTTCTGTTCAGGTTTTTTGTGCCGGTGACTGTGGAACACAAAGTAGCTTGGTTGAGCTACTTTGTGTTAATTGCCTTTCTGAAAATGTATCCATTTCACAAAAAAGGTTTAAGTGTGCAATAATAAAGTGTTGATGTCAGCTATGTGAAAGCAATGCTTCAGCAATAATTAAAATAATATTAAACAGCATCTACCTCCATATTAAAACATCTACCTCCATATTAAAACAGCATCCACCTCCATATTAAAACAGCATCTACCTCCATATTAAAACATCTACCTCCATATTAAAACAGCATCCACCTCCATATTAAAACAAAATCTACCTCCATATTAAAACAGCATCTACCTCCATATTAAAACAGCATCCACCTCCATATCAAAACAGCATCTACCTCCATATTAAAACAGCATCTACCTCCATATTAAAACAGCATCTACCTCCATATTAAAACAGCATCCACCTCCATATTAAAACAGCATCTACCTCCATATTAAAACATCTACCTCCATATTAAAACAGCATCCACCTCCATATTAAAACAGCATCTACCTCCATATTAAAACATCTACCTCCATATTAAAACAGCATCTACCTCCATATTAAAACATCTACCTCCATATTAAAACAGCATCCACCTCCATATTAAAACAAAATCTACCTCCATATTAAAACAGCATCTACCTCCATATTAAAACAGCATCCACCTCCATATCAAAACAGCATCTACCTCCATATTAAAACAGCATCTACCTCCATATTAAAACATCCACCTCCATATTAAAACAGCATCTACCTCCATATTAAAACATCTACCTCCATATTAAAACAGCATCCACCTCCATATTAAAACAAAATCTACCTCCATATTAAAACAGCATCTACCTCCATATTAAAACAGCATCCACCTCCATATCAAAACAGCATCTACCTCCATATTAAAACAGCATCTACCTCCATATTAAAACAGCATCTACCTCCATATTAAAACAGCATCTACCTCCATAGCAAAAACAAAATCTACCTCCATATTAAAACAGCATCTACCTCCATATCAAAACAGCATCTACCTCCATATTAAAACAGCATCCACCTCCATATTAAAACATCATCCACCTCCATATCAAAACAGCATCTACCTCCATATTAAAACAGCATCCACCTCCATATTAAAACATCATCCACCTCCATATCAAAACAGCATCTACCTCCATATTAAAACAGCATCCACCTCCATATCAAAACAGCATCTACCTCCATATTAAAACATCATCCACCTCCATATCAAAACAGCATCTACCTCCATATTAAAACAGCATCCACCTCCATATTAAAACATCATCCACCTCCATATTAAAACAGCATCCACCTCCATATCAAAACAGCATCTACCTCCATATTAAAACAGCATCTACCTCCATATTAAAACATCATCTACCTCCATATTAAAACATCTACTCCATATTAAGACATTTACCTCCATATTAAAACATCATCTACCTCCATATTAAAACATCATCTACCTCCATATTAAGACATTTACCTCCATATTAAAACATCATCTACCTCCATATTAAAACATCATCTACCTCCATATTAAAACTTCTACCTCCATATTACAACATCTACTCCATATTAAAACATCTACTCCATATTAAGACATTTACCTCCATATTAAAACATTTACCTCCATATTAAAACTTCTACCTCCATATTACAACAACATCTACTCCATATTAAGACATTTACCTCCATATTAAGACATTTACCTCCATATTAAGACATTTACCTCCATATTAAGACATTTACCTCCATATTAAAACATTTACCTCCATATTAAAACATTTACCTCCATATTAAAACATTTACCTCCATATTAAAACATATACCTCCATATTAAAACAATTACCTCCATATTAAAATATCTACCTCCATTTTAAAACCAAATCTACCTCCATATTAAAACAACATCCTCCTCCATATTAAAACAACATCCTCCTCCATATTAAAACAACATCCACCTCCATATTAAAACAACATCCACCTCCATATTAAAACAACATCCACCTCCATATTAAAACAACAGCCACCTCCATATTGTCTCTCTCTCGTCTCCCTCTCTCACATTTTGTCAGGAAATGCAGCTCTGTCTCAGGTTCTGCTGTGGTGCAGTGGTTGCACAGCCTTTCATCTACAGGGAGCCAGGTTTTCCTGTGTCTACTCTTCTCAATGGCAAGGCTGTGCTCACTAAGCCTGTACTTTGTCAAGGTTTTCCTAAAGTTTGCAATGGTGAACTGTCGATTTAGGGCCAGATAGTACTGCATTTTGCTTTGTGATTCAGAGTAGGTAATGTAGTTTTGTTTTGACTGGGTTGTAATTTGGTTTATTCTGATTGATTGGATGTTCTGGTCCTGAGGCTTCAGTGTGTTAGTAGAACACGTTTGTGAACTCAGCCCCAGGACCAGCTGGATGAGGGGACTCTTTTCTTTGCTCAGCTCTTGGCATTGTAGGGCTTGGTAATGATATGAGAGGGGGTCTCTGTATTTGAGATGTTTCCAAAACTGAATTCCTCTTTTTTGAGTTTTTATTATTAGTGGATATTGGCCGAATTCTGCTCAGCATGCATCATTTGTAGTTTTCCTCTGGACATGTAGTAGAATCTTACAGAACTCTGCTTGCAGGGTTTCAATGGGGTGTTTGTCCCATTTGGGGAAATCTTGTTTTGTGTGGACCCCACACCTCGCTGCCATAAAGTGCAATTGGTTCAATGACAAATTCAATTAGTTTTAGCCAAATTTGAATAGGTATTTCAATTTGAATTTGCTTTTTAATGGCGTAGAATGCCCTGCGTGCTTTCTCTCTCAGTTCATTCACTGCATCATTAAGGTGTCCAGTTGAGCTTATTTTTAAACCTCAGTAATTGTAGTGTGTAAAGTATTCTATATATTAGATACGAATTGAGAACTTTGGTCTAATTTCCTGAGGTCTGGATCTTCTCTGGAAAATCATTATTTTAGTATTTTTGGGGTTTACTGCCAGGGCCCAGGTCTGGCAGTACTGCTCTAGCAGATCCAGGCTCTGCAGTAGGCCAGGTGCTGTGGGGGTTTACTGCCAGGGCCCAGGACTAGCAGTACTGCTCTAGCAGGTCCAGGCTCTGCTGTAGGCCATGTGTTGTGGGTGACAGCAGGCACAGGTCGTCTGCGAAGAGCAGGCATTTAAACTCTGAATTGTGGAGACTAACACCAGGGGCTGAGGATTTTTTTAGAATAGTGGCCAATTAATTTATGTAATATTGAAGAGCGCCGGGCTCAGATTGAAACCCTGGCGAAGGCCCCGCCCCTGGTTAAAGAATTCTGTTATTTTCTTGACAATTTTGATGCTGCACATATTGCCAGTATACATTGATTTAATTATGTAATTTGTTTATTTCTTATAATTGTTTTAATTTGTATCAAACCAGTTGTCATTTTTATTGAATTTTTATTTAACCTTTATTTAACTAGGCAAGTCAGTTAAGAACAAATTCTTATTTACAATGACGGCTTACCCTGGCCAAACCCGGACGACGCTGGGCCAATTGTGCGCCACCCTGTGGGACTCCCAATCACAGCCGAATGTGATGCAGCCTGGAATCGAACCAGTGACTGTAGTGACGCCTCTAACACTGAGATGCAGTGCCTTAGACCGCTGAACCAGGGTCTGTAGTGACTCCTCTAACACTGAGATGCAGTGCCTTAGACCGCTGAACCAGGGTCTGTAGTGATGCCTCTAACACTGAGATGCAGTGTCTTAGACCGCTGAACCAGGGTCTGTAGTGACGCCTCAAACACTGAGATGCAGTGTCTTAGACCGCTGAACCAGGGTGTCTGTAGTGACGCCTCTAACACTGAGATGCAGTGTCTTAGACCGCTGAACCAGGGTCTGTAGTGACGCCTCTAACACTGAGCTGCAGTGCCTTAGACCGCTGAACCAGGGTCTGTAGTGACGCCTCTAACACTGAGATGCAGTGTCTTAGACCGCTGAACCAGGGTCTGTAGTGACGCCTCTAACACTGAGATGCAGTGTCTTAGACCGCTGAACCAGGGTCTGTAGTGACGCCTCTAACACTGAGATGCGGTGTCTTAGACCGCTGAACCAGGGTCTGTAGTGACGCCTCTAACACTGAGATGCAGTGCCTTAGACCGCTGAACCAGGGTCTGTAGTGACGCCTCTAACACTGAGATGCAGTGCCTTAGACCGCTGAACCAGGGTCTGTAGTGACGCCTCTAACACTGAGATGCGGTGCCTTAGACCGCTGAACCAGGGTCTGTAGTGACGCCTCTAACACTGAGATGCAGTGTCTTAGACCACTGAACCAGGGTCTGTAGTGACGCCTCTGACACTGAGATGCAGTGTCTTAGACCGCTGAACCACTCAGGATCAATTTCAGTTGTGCTTCTTTACTGTGAGTGGATGTGGTGTCCAAAAAGTTATCTAAGAGAGTTTGGATTTTGGGGTTCATTGTTGCTTTCTGTGCTGTTTTGGGCCCATCTGTATGCATTTCTGATGTTGTACAGCTTACTGAGCTGAGAATGTGTGGTTGTTTCCATGTCTGTTCTTTTGAGGAACAACGTAATTTGGCTGTGATCAGACAGAGGTGTTAGTGGCTTGACGGTGAATGAGCTGAGAGAGAAAGGGTCCATGTCTGTGATCATATAGTCTACTGTACTGTGGCCAAGAGGTGAGCAATAGGTGAATCTCCCCAAAGAGTCTCCCCGTAACCTACCATTGAGAAAGTACAGAACCAGGCTTCTACAGAGCTGCAACGGACCCTGTCCGGTTTTGTTGACGGTGCTGTCACTGATATTTATATAGGGGAGATAAAGGCAGTTAGAAACAGTATGGCCTGTAATAAAGCTGTCCCCTCGTGTGCTCGTTAGATCAGGTAGTGATCCTGTGCTCGCATTTGTGTCCCCACAGATGAGCACATTTCCCTGGGCCTGGAAATGGCACATCTCTTCCTCAAGGGTGGGGCATATCTCCTCTGAGTAATATGGGGATTCTGGGGGGGGGGGATATATATGCACAAATGAACACATATTTTTCTGTCAGCACAATAATTTTTTTCCCGTTTTAACCAAATGTGATATTATCGATTTTGAGGAGGATCTCTCTCTTCCTCTCTCTCAATTAAATTAAATTCAAGGGCTTTATTGGGATGGGAAACATATGTTAACATTGCCAAAGCATGGGAAATAAACAATAAAATGAACAGTAAACATTACACTCACAGAATTTCCAAAAGAATAAAGACATTTCAAATGTTATATTATGTCTATATACAGTGTTGTAATGATGTACAAATGGTTATAGTACAAAAGGGAAAATAAATAAGCATAAATATGGGTTTTATTTACAATGATGTTTGTTCTTCACTGGTTGCCCTTTTCTTGTGGCAACAGGTCACACATCTTGCTGCTGTGATGTCACACTGTGGTATTTCACCCAGTAGATATGGGAGTTTATCAATATCGGGTTTGTTTTCAAATTCTTTGTGGATCTGTGTAATCTGAGGGAAATATGTGTCTCTAATATGGTCATACATTTGGCAGGAGGTTAGGGAAGTGCAGCTCAGTTTCCACCTCATTTTGTGGGCAGTGTGCACATAGCCTGTCTTCTCCTAAGAGCCAGGTCTGCATACGGCGGCCTTTCTCAATAGCAAGGCTATGCTCACTGAGTCTGTACATAGTCAAAGATTTCCTTAAGTTTGGGTCAGTCACAGTGGTCAGGTATTCTGACCACTTAATTCTTTCCAATGTGTCAAGTAATTATAATTTAGTTTTCTCGTGATTTGGTTGGGTCTAGTTATGTTGCTGTCCTGGGGCTCTGTGGGGTCTGTTTGTATTTGTGAACAGAGCCCCAGGACCAGCTTTCTTAGGGGACTCTTCTCCAGGTTCATCTCTCTGTAGGTGATGGCTTTGTTATGGAAGGTTTGGGACTTGCTTCCTTTTAGGTGGTTGTAGATTTTAACGGGTCTTTTCTGGACTTTGATAATTAGCGGGTATCGGCCTGATTCTGCTCTGCATGCTTTATTTGGTGTTCTACGTTGTACACGGAGGATATTTTAGCAGAATTCTGCATGCAGTCTCAATTTGGTGTTTGTCCCATTTTGTGAATTCTTGGTTGGTGAGCGGACCCTAGACCTCACAACCATAAAGGGCAATGGGTTCTATAACTGATTTAAGTATTTTTAGCCAGATCCTAATTGGTATGTCAATTTTTATGTTCCTTTTGATGGCATAGAAATCCCTTCTTGCCATGTCTCTCAGCTCATTCACAGCTTTGTGGAAGTTACCTGTGGCTCTGATGTTTAGGCCAAGATATGTATAGTTTTGTGTGCTCTAGGGCAACGGTGTCTAGATGGAATTTGAATTTGTGGTCCTTGGCGACTGGACCTTATTTGGAACACCATTATTTTTGTCTTACTGAGATTTACTGTCAGGGCCCAGGTCTGACAGAATCTGTGCAGAAGATCTAGGTGCTGCTGTAGGCCCTCCTTGGTTGGGGACAGTCTTTTCTTTTTCCTTTCTCTCTCTCTTGATCTTCCTCTCTCGACCCTCTGCTCCCGCTCTCTCTACTCCCCTCTCTCTCTCCTGCCCCCTTTCTCTCCTCTATCTCCTGCTCCTCTCCTCTCCACTCTCTCTCCGCCCCCTCTCTCTCCGCCCCCTCTCTCTCCTCCCCCTCTCTCTCCGCCTCCTCTCTCTCCTCCCCCTCTCTCCACCCTCTCTCTCCTCCCCTTACTCTCCTCCCCCCTTTTTCTCCTCTATCTCCTCCCCCTCTCTCCTCCCCCCTCTCTCTCCTCACTTCTCTTTCCTCCCTCTCTCTCCTAAACTCTCTCTCCACCTCCCTCTCTCTCCTCCCCGTCTTTCTCCTCTCCTCTCTATCGTCTCCTCTCCTCTCTCTCCTATCCCCACTCTCTCCTCCCCCCTCTCTCCTCTCCTCTCCTCTCACTCTCTCATCTCTCTCCCTCCCCTCCTCTCTATTCCCCTCTCTCTCTCCTGCCCCCTTTCTCTCCTCTATCTCCTGCCCATCTCTCCTCACCCTCTCCTCTCCACTCTCTCTCCGCCCCCTCTCTCTCCGCCCCCTCTCTCTCCTCCCCCTCTCTCCGACCCCTCTCTCTCCTCCCCCTCTCTCCACCCTCTCTCTCCTCCCCTTACTTTCCTCCCCCCTTTCTCTCCTCTATCTCCTCCCCCCTCTCTCCTCCCCCCTCTCTCTGCTCACTTCTCTTTCCTCCCTCTCTCTCCTAAACTCTCTCTCCTCCTCCCTCTCTCTCCTCCCCGTCTTTCTCCTCTCCTCTCTATCGTCTCCTCTCCTCTCTCTCCTATCCCCACTCTCTCCTCTCCTCTCACTCTCTCCTCTCTCTCCCTCCTCCCCTCTCTCACACCTCTCTCTCCTCCCCCTCTCCCCCCTCTCTCCTTCCCCTCTATCTCCTCCCCACTCTCATCCCCTCTCTCTCTCCTCCCCTCTCTATCCTGCCCTCTCTATCCTGCCCTCTCTCTCCTCCCCACTCTCCTATCCCCTCTCTCTCATCTCCTCTCCTCTCTATCCTCCCCTTTCTCTCCTCCCCCTCTTTCTCCTCCCCTCTCTCTCCCCCCTCTCTCCTCCCCTCACTCTTCTCCTCTCTCTCTTCCTCTCCTCTCCTCTCCTCTCCTCATGCTCCCCTCTCTCCTCCCTTCTCTCTCTCCTCCAGCCTCTTTCTCTGCTCTTCTCTCTCCTCCCCCCTCTCCCACCTCTCTCCTCTCCTCTGTCTCCTCCCCTCTCTCTCCTCCCCTCTCTCCCCTCTGTCTCCTCCCCTCTGTCTCCTCCCCTCTCTATCCTGCCCTCTCTATCCTGCCCTCTCTATCCTGCCCTCTCTATCCTCCCCCCTTTCTCTCCTCCCCCTTTCTCTCCTCCCCCTCTCTCCTCCCCTCTCTCTCCTATCCCCTCTCTCTTCCCCCTCTCTCTCCTCCCCTCACTCTCCTCCCCTCTCTCCCTTCTCTCTCCTCTCCTCTCTCTCCTCCCCTCTTTCTCTCTCCTCTCTCTCCTCCCATCTCTCTCCTCCCATCTCTCTCCTCTCTCTCGTCCCCTCTCTCGTCCCCTCTCTCTCCTCTCCCCCCCTCTCTCCTCCCATCTCTCTCCTCTCTCTCGTCCCCTCTCTATCCTGCCCTCTCTCTCCTCCCCTTTCTCTCCTCGCCCCTCTCTCTCCTCCCCTCTCTCTCCTATTCCCTCTCTCTCTTCCCCCCTCTCTCCCTTCTCTCTCCTCTCTCTCCTCCCCTCTTTTCTCTCTCCTCTCCCTCTCTCTCCTCCCATCTCTCCCCTCTCTTCTCTCTCTCCTCTCTCTCGTCCCCTCTCTCTCCTCTCCTCTCTCTCCTCCCCTCTCTCCTCTCTATCCTCCCCTCTCTCCTCTCCTCCCCTCTCTCTCCTCGCTATCCTCTCCTCCCCTCTCCTCTCTCTTCTCCCCTCTCTCTCTTTCTCTCTCCTCCCTTCTCTCTCTCCTCTCCTCTCTCTTCCCCTCTCTCTCCCTCCCTCTCTCCTCCCTTCTCTCTCTCCTCTCCTCCTCTCTCTTCTCACCTCTCTCCTCCCCTCTCTCTCCTTCCCTCTCTCCTCCCTTCCCTCTCCTCCTCCTTTCTCTCCTCCCCTTTCTCTCCTCCCCTTTCTCTCCTCCCCTTTCTCTCTCCTCTCCTCTTTTTCTCTCCTCTCCTCTCCCTCTCTCTCCTCCAATCTCTCCCCTCTCTCTTCTCTCCTCTCTCTTCTCCCCTTTCTCTCTTCCTCCTCTCTCTTCTCTCCTCCTCTCTCTTCTCCCCTTTCTCTCTTCCCCCTCTCTCTCCTCCTCCCTCTCTCTCCTCCCCTCTCTCGCTATGATTCTCAGCTCACTGCAAAAATACATCCATGTTACTGGGTCACGGTGACCTATAGTATCCTCCTACTGCAGAGAGATGATACAGGCAAACTCTCTCTCCTCTCCTCTCTCTTCTCCCTTCTCTCCTCCCCGCTCTCTCCCACCTCTCTCTCCCACTTCTCTCCTTCCCCTCTCTCTCCTCCCCTCTCTATCCTGCCCTCTCTCTCCTCCCCACTCTCCTATCCCCTCTCTCTCCTCCCTCCTCTCTCTGTTCTCCCCCTCTCTCTCCTCTCCTCTCTATCCTCACTTTCTCTCCTCCCCCTCTTTCTCCTCCCCTCTCTCTCCCCCCTCTCTCCTCCCCTCACTCTCCTCCCCTCTCTCTCTCCTCTCTATCGTCCCCTCTTCTCTCCTCTCCTCCTCTCCCCTCTCTCTCTCTCTCTCTCTCGCTCTCTCTCCTCTCCTCTCCTCTCCCTATCCTCCCTTCTCTCTCTCCTCCAGCCTCTTTCGCCGCTCTTCTCTCTCCTCCCCCCCTCTCCCACCTCTCTCCTCTGTCTCCTCCCCTCTCTCTCCTCCCCTCTCTATCCTGCCCTCTCTCCCCTCTCTTCTCCCCATTTCTCTCCTCCCCTCTCCTCCCCTCTCTCCCCTCTCTTCTCCCCCTCTGTCTCCTCCCCTCTCTCCTCCCCTCTCTCCTCCCTTCTCTCTCTCCTCTCCTCCTCTCTCGCCTCCCCTTTCTCTCTTCCCCCTCTCTCTCCTCCTCCCTCTCTCTCCTCCCCTCTCTCTCTCTATGATTCTCAGCTCACTGTAAAAATACATCCATGTTACTGGGTCACGGTGACCTATGGTATCCTCCTACTGCAGAGAGATGATACAGGCAAACACACACACTCACTCACTCACACACACACACACACGTAGCGTTGCTGAACGTGCACATGGTGTTGTAGGAAATGGTGTTCTCCTGAGGTGGCGTGGCGCGTGGCCTGCTCAGATGATAAAAGTGAAAACTGACCTTGTGGGATTCAAATGAATCAAATTCCCCTGGCGAACACAATGGTTACATTATGAACACACACTTCCCTTTTCACCAGTGGTCACACCTGCAAGCAGTGGAAAAGGGGAGTTGATAAGTAACCGTAGTTACTGTTTAGTTAGGTAACCGTAGTTACTGTTTGGTTAGGGATCAGTGATGTTAATGATTTCACACAGTTGTTATGCTTATGCTAGTTTCATTCAAGTTAAGTCATAATTGTTCATAACAGGTTCAGTATTGTAGTTTTTCTGTACCTGCTTGGGTAGGTTTCTTTCTCAGCGAGATTCTACTTGATTCGTTGTGAAATTTGGTAAATTGTGCAAGGGGAAATAAACTCATCGTTCCAGGAAGAAGGTTGTCATGGCAGGGAGAGTGATTAGGTTAGCCTCTCTCTCTCTCTCTCTCTGTCTGTCTCTCTCTCTCTCTCTCTCTCTCTCTCTCTCTCTGTCTCTCTCTGTCTCTCTCTGTCTCTCTCTCTCTCTGTCTCTGTCTCTCTCTGTCTGTCTCTGTCTCTGTCTCTGTCTCTGTCTCTCTCTCTCTCTCTCTCTCTCTCTCTCTCTCTCTCTCTCCCTCTCTGTCTCTCTCTGTCTCTCTCTCTCTCTCTCTCTCTCTCTCTCTGTCTCTCTCTCTCTCTCTCTCTCTGTCTCTCTCTCTCTCTCTCTCTCTCTCTCTCTCTCTCTCTCTCTCTCTCTCTCTCTGTCTCTCTCTCTCTCTCTCTCTGTCTCTCTCTCTCTCTCTCTCTCTCTCTCTCTCTCTCTCTCTCTGTCTCTCTCTCTTTCTCTCTGTCTCTCTCTCTGTCTCTCTCTCTCTCTCTGTCTCTCTCTCTCTCTCTTCCTCTCTCTCTCTTCTCCCAAGTCGTTCCAGCTTTCTGTTTAACTCCACCTTTTCTGTCCCTCCCAGGTTGACCTCGCCTTAGCTCCACCCCTCCTATTCACCTGGCGCTCGGCCCAGAATGTTGCTGCTATTCCGCCCGCTCTCATTGGTCCCCCCTCACACCCTGCTTGTGAGAAAGGGAAATGACTGCCCTCCCCTCCACTTCCCTCTGCTCTCTCTCTCTCTCTCTCTCTGCCACTCTCCCTCTGTTCGTCACCCTCTTGCTCTGTCTCTCTCTCGCTTTCTTTCTCTTTTTAAATAGATTTAACACAGCTGGTTGTGCAGTGCTCAACTGTAAGTGGTATGGGGTTTGATTTGATTTTCTGACTCGGACCAGAAACGCTGGTAGTTGTGAAAGGGTGCTTTGAACAGGCTGTGTGTGTTTGGAATGGTGTGATGTGTGTGTGTGTGTGTGTGTGTGTGTTTGGTATGGCGTGGTGTGTGTGTGTGTGTGTTTGGTATGGCGTGGTGTGTGTGTGTGTTTGGGGAGTGCTGGAGAGTGAACGTTTTGTTTGTTTTAGCAGACACCCTTGCATGGCTGACATTTTTACACATGATCCGTTCCCACAGCTGCATAGATGAGCTCTATAGAGTGAAGAGAATGACTAGGGGAAAGCAGCATGCTCTTGGGAAAGAACCTAGTGTGTTCTAGAGGTTTCTACTGAGGAATGAATGAAGGCAGAAATCAACTCTAAATCGATTCTGTGGAAGGATAGATCACCAAACTAACCTCTCTCTCTTCCTGTCTTTCTCTCTCAACAGAGGAAGTGCCTTCCCTCACGTCTACTGCAGCTTCCATCCGCTTCTAAAGCCAAAGCTCCGCCCCCCCCACTTTGCCTCGCTTGCTGCCACGGTAACGCGAGCACAAGGACACCAACCACACACGTCATCCCGGCCTGCGCATAGAACTCACGCCCAGACCTGCACCCTCCTCCAGCTCCAGCCCCAGCTCCAGCCCTATCATCACCAGGCTTCCTGCCCCAAGCCTCCACCAGCCCTCCCATACCACGCTACCCCACAAAGCCTCTCTCCTTTTGGGGCGAGCCTCTCAATCAGTCTCCTCCGTTTCTCTGATCTCCATAGATTTACATTCAGTCACAGCCTGCAGCACTACTGTATTCAGAAGAGCAGGATCTGAAATCTGGCTGCTGGATTGTTGGTGAGAGACAAGTTGAGACAGACAGACAGGGGTAGAAAAATTCTCTGTCAGGATTATTGGCTGTTGAGTGTGTTCTCCGTGCTCTAAGGGAAGGGAATGTCCCAATAAACATTGTTACAATACATTTCACCTATCGCCTCGACACGTTTGTTGGAATCTTTTGGAGAATAAGGAAGAGGAGATTTACCTGTGTCCAACCAAAGGACACACACACACACACAGCAACACACACGTCACGCTTTAGCCCCAATTCGGCCGGATTACTACTTATTTTTCGGGACTGTCTTGGTCGCCATGGCACACATGAGCATGGCACACATGCGCGACACTAAGTGGCTGACGCTGGAGGTATGCCGAGAGTTCCAGAGAGGCACGTGTTCACGCTCCGACCAGGAATGTAAGTTCGCCCACCCGGCCAAGAGTTGCCAGGTGGAGAACGGTCGAGTCATCGCCTGCTTCGACTCGCTCAAGGTAAGAAGGAAGGAGATTCGTCACAGTGGGGGATGTAATCATTAGTCTAAACAGTTGTAAACAGTTGTAAACAGTTGCGTTTTGCAACAAAAACTAAAGTTCAGACAAGTTCCTCCCCATTTCGTTCCATTTACATCTGGAATGAAGCTATAGGCTGCAACCATACATGGTGCTGTGCTTTGATTGGTTGGCATACAAGAATATCGGGGGGGGGTTGTTAAGGTAAGAAGGAAGGAGATACGACACAGGGTGAAGCTATGGGGTATGACCATACATGGTGGTGTGATTTGATTGGCTGGCGTACAGAAAGGAGAAGTTAATTGTTTTATTCTCTCTCATTAGTTGTTTGGCAGACGTTAGAAACTAATGTTTTCCTGGGGTCCACATGCAAACAGGAACAACATGTGATCTGAAGGCTACGTACTGTCAGCCAATGTACATGACCCCGACTACCAAATATCAGCACTACAAGTTTGCACTTATAAGAGTGTTCAGGCATGGCACAAGGTCTGCTCCATGGAGAAGTCAAGATATCAACCCACTTCACACACACCTCCCATCTGGCTCCTGCATGACATGTGCTCTCTCTAGCCTCACCCACTTCTGGTCATGTGACTGGCACATGTGACGGGGTGGGAAGCAGAGGGGAGAAGGAGGGGGGCATGCTTACACCCCTCCAGTTACAGATGGAACTTGATGATATTTTCTGTCTAGGGTGTGGGGAAGTGGGGAAGTGGAGCAGAGTTGGAAAGGGGTTCAATTGCACCTCAGTTCCAGTCAGTTTAGGAAACCTACTGACATCCAACGTATAGCTTAAAAACACTCAGAAACCACAAACTGCTGTTTTCAACGTATGAATTTAACTTAAGGTGATGATTGCTGTTACATGTTGCAAGTGCTATCTGTCTATCTATCTATCTCTCTCTCTCTCTCTCTCTCTCTCTCTCTCCATATCGAGAGCAGAGTGTAGAGAGCAGAGTGTAGAGAGCAGAGTGTAGAGAGCAGAGCTGAAACAGAACTGGGGAAAGGGGTGGGTTGCAGGGAGGGTATAGCGTCATGGTGAAGCTCTCAGTCAGTCGTCTCATCACTTCCTGTGCTTCAGCCTTGGGGCAGCAAGGGGGTGCAGGGGAGGGGGGCAGTGGGGGCACGGTACGCTGTAATTTTCCATCTATTTTTAAGCGCCAGCAGAAAGGCAAACACATCTCTTTCTCTCTCTTCCACTCGCTCTCTGTTTTTCTCTCGCTCTATCTCTGAAGATCTGTAGAGATGGGAGGACCGACCTCTTTTTTTGGGCCTGATTCAAGGTTCTTGCTTCTGTCCAAACCCCCCCCCCCCACACACACACTCAGTCTCTTCCACCATGCCTCCCTTCCCTGAGGGGCTCCAAGATCATAAAGAATATTAGAGATGTTATACAGGAACATAAAATACTTAGGGTGTAAAAGCACACCCTGTTTTCCTGCCCCCAGTACTGGGTCAGAGGCTGGCTGTGTTGAACCTGTCGACACTGTGCTACACACACACACACACACACACACACACACACACACACACACACACACACACACACACACACACACACACCCAGGCCATAGTGATTAAAGGTACAGTGTTCTTTCCCTTTGACAGGGAGAGCTGCCAGTGACCCAATAGAACTGATCCAACTCTGTCCTCAGTGACCAGACAGAGCTCTAGAATGATAGAGCTGTTATTTGTGGAGGGAGGAGGGATGAGTAACAGAGGGAAGGGGGAGAGATGTGAACGTGGCAAGGGGATAGGATATGTCATCAGACAAGAGAATGAGGAGAGGTGCTCCATTTCACAGCAGAGAAAGGTCAGCAATTGGAAAATTGTGGCAGGCAGGCAGGCAGGCAGGCAGATTTTTTGGGGGGTGAATGTGAGGAGAGTAGGCTTCCTTATAGCCTGGTGTGTGAATGGGAAGCCAGGGATCTTTTAACCATTTGGCCAGTGTTTCCACATGGTAATGTAAAACAGAGGAAGAGAGGAGAGGATGAGAGAAGGAGAGGAATAGAGAGAGGAAAAGAAAAACCACAATGCAGAAAGAGAGAGAGACAGGAAATAGGTAGTGATGGGTGATGAGGACCCGCTGACTGCACACACACACTCTTCTCCTCGTGAGAGAGGATCGACCTTCTTCCAGGGTACATAATTAGCCTCACATAATCACCACAGCATAGCAGAGCAGGTCACACCCAAACTCTTGTCATTACCCTAACAGTCACATAACAGAGGAGGTCACACCCCTAACAGACACAGAGAAGGTCACACCCCTAACAGACACAGAGGAGGTCACACTCCTAACAGACACAGAGGAGGTCACACCCCTAACAGACACAGAGGAGCTCACACCCCTAACAGACAGGTCACACCCCTAACAGACACAGAGGAGGTCACACCCCTAACAGACACAGAGGAGGTCACACCCCTAACAGACAGGAGGTCACACTCCGAACAGACATATAGTAGAGGAGGTCACTCCCCTAACAGACACAGAGGAGGTCACTCCCCTAACAGACACATAGTAGAGGAGGTCACTCCCCTAACAGACACATAGTAGAGGAGGTCACTCCCCTAACAGACACATAGTAGAGGAGGTCACTCCCCTAACAGACACATAGTAGAGGAGGTCACTCCCCTAACAGACACATAGTAGAGGTCACTCCCCTAACAGACAGATAGTAGAGGAGATCACTCCCCTAACAGACACAGAGGAGGTCACTCCCCTAACAGACATATAGTAGAGGAGGACACTCCCCTAACAGACACAGAGGAGGTCACTCCCCTAACAGACACAGTGGAGGTCACACCCCTAACAGACACATAGTAGAGGAGGTCACTCCACTAACAGACACATAGTAGAGGAGGTCACTCCCCTAACAGACACATAGTAGAGGAGGTCACTCCCCTAACAGACACAGAGGAGGTCACACCCCTAACAGACAGGAGATCACACCCCGAACAGACATATAGTAGAGGAGGCACTCCCCTAACAGACATATAGTAGAGAACAATCCCCTAACAGACATATAGTAGAGGTCACTCCCCTAACAGACACAGAGGAGAGGAGGTCACTCCCCTAACAGACACAGACGAGGTCACTCCCCTAACAGACATATAGTAGAGGAGGTCACTCCCCTAACAGACAAGTAGTAGAGGTCACTCCCCTAACAGACATATAGTAGAGGTCACTCCCCTAACAGACAGAGGAGGTCACTCCCCTAACAGACATATAGTAGAGGAGGACACTCCCCTAACAGACACAGAGGAGGTCACACCCCTAACAGACATATAGTAGAGGAGGTCACTCCCCTAACAGACACATATTAGAGGAGGTCACTCCCCTAACAGACACATATTAGAGGAGGTCACTCCCCTAACAGACACATATTAGAGGAGGTCACTCCCCTAACAGACACATATTAGAGGAGGTCACTCCCCTAACAGACACATAGTAGAGGAGGTCACTCCCCTAACAGACACATAGTAGAGGAGGTCACTCCGCTAACAGACACATAGTAGAGGAGGTCACTCCGCTAACAGACACATAGTAGAGGAGGTCACTCCCCTAACAGACACATAGTAGAGGAGGTCACTCCCCTAACAGACACATAGTAGAGGAGGTCACTCCCCTAACAGACACATAGTAGAGGAGGTCACTCCCCTAACAGAAATATAGTAGAGGAGGTCACTCCCCTAACAGACACATAGTAGAGGAGGTCACTCCCCTAACAGACACAGAGGAGGTCACTCCCCTAACAGACACATAGTAGAGGAGATCACTCCCCTAACAGACACATAGTAGAGGAGGTCCACATGCAAACAGGAACAACATGTGATCTGAAGGCTACGTACTGTCAGCCAATGTACATGACCCCGACTACCAAATATCAGCACTACAAGTTTGCACTTATAAGAGTGTTCAGGCATGGCACAAGGTCTGCTCCATGGAGAAGTCAAGATATCAACCCACTTCACACACACCTCCCATCTGGCTCCTGCATGACATGTGCTCTCTCTAGCCTCACCCACTTCTGGTCATGTGACTGGCACATGTGACGGGGTGGGAAGCAGAGGGGAGAAGGAGGGGGGCATGCTTACACCCCTCCAGTTACAGATGGAACTTGATGATATTTTCTGTCTAGGGTGTGGGGAAGTGGGGAAGTGGAGCAGAGTTGGAAAGGGGTTCAATTGCACCTCAGTTCCAGTCAGTTTAGGAAACCTACTGACATCCAACGTATAGCTTAAAAACACTCAGAAACCACAAACTGCTGTTTTCAACGTATGAATTTAACTTAAGGTGATGATTGCTGTTACATGTTGCAAGTGCTATCTATCTATCTATCTATCTATCTATCTATCTATCTATCTCTCTCTCTCTCTCTCTCTCTCTCTCTCTCTCTCTCTCTCTCTCTCTCTCTCTCTCTCTCTCTCTCTCTCTCTCTCTCTCTCTCTCTCTCTCTCTCTCTCTCTCTCTCTCTCTCTCTCTCTCTCCATATCTAGAGCAGAGTGTAGAGAGCAGAGTGTAGAGAGCAGAGTGTAGAGAGCAGAGCTGAAACAGAACTGGGGAAAGGGGCGGGTTGCAGGGAGGGTATAGCGTCATGGTGAAGCTCTCAGTCAGTCGTCTCATCACTTCCTGTGCTTCAGCCTTGGGGCAGCAAGGGGGTGCAGGGGAGGGGGGCAGTGGGGGCACGGTACGCTGTAATTTTCCATCTATTTTTAAGCGCCAGCAGAAAGGCAAACACATCTCTTTCTCTCTCTTCCACTCGCTCTCTGTTTTTCTCTCGCTCTATCTCTGAAGATCTGTAGAGATGGGAGGACCGACCTCTTTTTTTGGGCCTGATTCAAGGTTCTTGCTTCTGTCCAACCCCCCCCCCCCCCCCACACACACACTCAGTCTCTTCCACCATGCCTCCCTTCCCTGAGGGGCTCCAAGATCATAAAGAATATTAGAGATGTTATACAGGAACATAAAATACTTAGGGTGTAAAAGCACACCCTGTTTTCCTGCCCCCAGTACTGGGTCAGAGGCTGGCTGTGTTGAACCTGTCGACACTGTGCTACACAGTGGAGGTCACTCCCCTAACAGACACATAGTAGAGGAGGTCACTCCCCTAACAGACACATAGTAGAGGAGGTCACTCCCCTAACAGACACATAGTAGAGGAGGTCACTCCCCTAACAGACACATAGTAGAGGAGGTCACTCCCCTAACAGACACATAGTAGAGGAGGTCACTCCCCTAACAGACACATAGTAGAGGAGGTCACTCCCCTGACAGACACATAGTAGAGGAGGTCACTCCCCTAACAGACACATAGTAGAGGAGGTCACTCCCCTAACAGACACAGAGGAGGTCACTCCCCTAACACACATGGACACACACATTCGCTTAAATCATTATCCTTCTCTGGAAAACACACTCAAGAACACACACAAACACATTCATGCACACACACTGAAGCTCATGTAAGGTCACATTCACTCACTATGCATAATGCTCTCTCTGTATTCCCACAAACACACACACACACAAACACACACTCCCCTAACAGACACATATTAGAGGAGATCACTCCCCTAACAGACACATATTAGAGGAGGTCACTCCCCTAACAGACACAGAGGAGGTCACTCCCCTAACAGGCATATAGTAGATGAGGTCACTCCCCTAACAGACACATAGTAGAGGAGATCACTCCCCTAACAGACACATAGTAGAGGAGGTCACTCCCCTAACAGACACATAGTAGAGGAGGTCACTCCCCTAACAGACACATAGTAGAGGAGGTCACTCCCCTAACAGACACAGAGGAGGTCACTCCCCTAACAGAGATATAGTAGAGGAGGACACTCCCCTAACAGACACAGAGGAGGTCACTCCCCTAACAGACATATAGTAGAGGAGGTCACTCCCCTAACAGACACAGAGGAGGTCACACCCCTAACAGACACATAGTAGAGGAGGTCACTCCCCTAACAGACACATAGTAGAGGAGGTCACTCCCCTAACAGACACATAGTAGAGGAGGTCACTCCCCTAACAGACACATAGTAGAGGAGATCACTCCCCTACAGACACATATTATTGGAGGACACTCCCCTACAGACACATATTAGAGGAGGTCACTCCCCTAACAGACACATATTAGAGGAGGTCACTCCCCTAACAGACACATATTAGAGGAGGTCACTCCCCTAACAGACACATATTAGAGGAGGTCACTCCCCTAACAGACATATAGTAGAGGTCACTCGCTTAACAGACACAGAGGAGAGGAGGTAACTCCCCTAACAGACACAGAGGAGGTCACTCCCCTAACAGACATATAGTAGAGGAGGTCACTCCCCTAACAGACACATAGTAGAGGAGGTCACTCCCCTACAGACACATATTAGAGGAGTTCACTCCCCTACAGACACATATTAGAGGAGGTCACTCCCCTAACAGACACATATTAGAGGAGGTCACTCCCCTAACAGACACATATTAGAGGAGGTCACTCCCCTAACAGACACATATTAGAGGAGGTCACTCCCCTAACAGACACATATTAGAGGAGGTCACTCCCCTAACAGACATATAGTAGAGGTCACTCCCCTAACAGACATATAGTAGAGGTCACTCCCCTAACAGACATATAGTAGAGGTCACTCCCTTAACAGACACAGAGGAGAGGAGGTAACTCCCCTAACAGACACAGAGGAGGTCACTCCCCTAACAGACATATAGTAGAGGAGGTCACTCCCCTAACAGACATATAGTAGAGGAGGTCACTCCCCTAACAGACATATAGTAGAGGTCACTCCCCTAACAGACATATAGTAGAGGAGGACACTCCCCTAACAGACACAGAGGAGGTCACACCCCTAACAGACATATAGTAGAGGAGGTCACTCCCCTAACAGACACATATTAGAGGGGGTCACTCCCCTAACAGACACTTATTAGAGGAGGTCACTCCCCTAACAGACACATATTAGAGGAGGTCACTCCCCTAACAGACACAGAGGAGGTCACTCCCCTAACAGAAATATAGTAGAGGAGGTCACTCCCCTAAAAGACACATATTAGAGGAGGTCACTCCCCTAACAGACACAGAGGAGGTCACTCCCCTAACAGACACATAGTAGAGGAGGTCACTCCCCTAACAGACACATAGTAGAGGAGGTCACTCCCCTAACAGACACATAGTAGAGGAGGTCACTCCCCTAACAGACACATAGTAGAGGAGGTCACTCCCCTAACAGACACATAGTAGAGGAGGTCACTCCCCTAACAGACACATAGTAGAGGAGGTCACTCCCCTAACAGACACAGATGAGGTCACTCCCCTAACAGAAATATAGTAGAGGAGGTCACTCCCCTAACAGACACATAGTAGAGGAGGTCACTCCCCTAACAGACACAGAGGAGGTCACTCCCCTAACAGACACAGAGGAGGTCACTCCCCTAACAGACACATAGTAGAGGAGGTCACTCCCCTAACAGACACATAGTAGAGGAGGTCACTCCCCTAACAGACACATAGTAGAGGAGGTCACTCCCCTAACAGACACATAGTAGAGGAGGTCACTCCCCTAACAGACACATAGTAGAGGAGGTCACTCCCCTAACAGACACATAGTAGAGGAGGTCACTCCCCTAACAGACACATAGTAGAGGAGGTCACTCCCCTAACAGACACAGATGAGGTCACTCCCCTAACAGAAATATAGTAGAGGAGGTCACTCCCCTAACAGACACATAGTAGAGGAGGTCACTCCCCTAACAGACACAGAGGAGGTCACTCCCCTAACAGACACAGAGGAGGTCACTCCCCTAACAGACACATAGTAGAGGTCACTCCCCTAACAGACACAGCGGAGGTCACACCCCTAACCCGACACATATTAGAGGAGATCACTCCCCTAACAGACACAGAGGTCACTCCCCTAACAGACATATAGTAGAGGAGGTCACTCCCCTAACAGACACATATTAGAGGAGGTCACTCCCCTAACAGACACATATTAGAGGAGGTCACTCCCCTAACAGACACATATTAGAGGAGGTCACTCCCCTAACAGACACATAGTAGAGGAGGTCACTCCCCTAACAGACACATAGTAGAGGAGGTCACTCCCCTAACAGACACATAGTAGAGGAGGTCACTCCCCTAACAGACACATAGTAGAGGAGGTCACTCCCCTAACAGACACATAGTAGAGGAGGTCACTCCCCTGACAGACACATAGTAGAGGAGGTCACTCCCCTAACAGACACATAGTAGAGGAGGTCACTCCCCTAACAGACACAGAGGAGGTCACTCCCCTAACACACATGGACACACACATTCGCTTAAATCATTATCCTTCTCTGGAAAACACACTCAAGAACACACACAAACACATTCATGCACACACACTGAAGCTCATGTAAGGTCACATTCACTCACTATGCATAATGCTCTCTCTGTATTCCCACAAACACACACACACACAAACACACACTCCCCTAACAGACACATATTAGAGGAGATCACTCCCCTAACAGACACATATTAGAGGAGGTCACTCCCCTAACAGACACAGAGGAGTTCACTCCCCTAACAGGCATATAGTAGATGAGGTCACTCCCCTAACAGACACATAGTAGAGGAGATCACTCCCCTAACAGACACATAGTAGAGGAGGTCACTCCCCTAACAGACACATAGTAGAGGAGGTCACTCCCCTAACAGACACATAGTAGAGGAGGTCACTCCCCTAACAGACACATAGTAGAGGAGGTCACTCCCCTAACAGACACATAGTAGAGGAGATCACTCCCCTACAGACACATATTATTGGAGGAGACTCCCCTACAGACACATATTAGAGGAGGTCACTCCCCTAACAGACACATATTAGAGGAGGTCACTCCCCTAACAGACACATATTAGAGGAGGTCACTCCCCTAACAGACACATATTAGAGGAGGTCACTCCCCTAACAGACATATAGTAGAGGTCACTCCCCTAACAGACATATAGTAGAGGTCACTCCCTTAACAGACACAGAGGAGAGGAGGTAACTCCCCTAACAGACACAGAGGAGGTCACTCCCCTAACAGACACATAGTAGAGGAGGTCACTCCCCTAACAGACATATAGTAGAGGAGGTCACTCCCCTAACAGACACATAGTAGAGGAGGTCACTCCCCTACAGACACATATTAGAGGAGGTCACTCCCCTACAGACACATATTAGAGGAGGTCACTCCCCTAACAGACACATATTAGAGGAGGTCACTCCCCTAACAGACACATATTAGAGGAGGTCACTCCCCTAACAGACACATATTAGAGGAGGTCACTCCCCTAACAGACACATATTAGAGGAGGTCACTCCCCTAACAGACATATAGTAGAGGTCACTCCCCTAACAGACATATAGTAGAGGTCACTCCCCTAACAGACATATAGTAGAGGTCACTCCCTTAACAGACACAGAGGAGAGGAGGTAACTCCCCTAACAGACACAGAGGAGGTCACTCCCCTAACAGACATATAGTAGAGGAGGTCACTCCCCTAACAGACATATAGTAGAGGAGGTCACTCCCCTAACAGACATATAGTAGAGGTCACTCCCCTAACAGACATATAGTAGAGGAGGACACTCCCCTAACAGACACAGAGGAGGTCACACCCCTAACAGACATATAGTAGAGGAGGTCACTCCCCTAACAGACACATATTAGAGGGGGTCACTCCCCTAACAGACACTTATTAGAGGAGGTCACTCCCCTAACAGACACATATTAGAGGAGGTCACTCCCCTAACAGACACAGAGGAGGTCACTCCCCTAACAGAAATATAGTAGAGGAGGTCACTCCCCTAACAGACACATAGTAGAGGAGGTCACTCCCCTAACAGACACAGAGGAGATCACTCCCCTAACAGACATATAGTAGAGGGGGACACTCCCCTAACAGACACAGAGGTCACTCCCCTAACAGACATATAGTAGAGGTCACTCCCCTAACAGACACAGAGGAGGTCACACCGCTAACAGACATATAGTAGAGGAGATCACTCCCCTAACAGACACATATTAGAGGAGGTCACTCCCCTAACAGACATATAGTAGAGGAGGTCACTCCCCTAACAGACACATATTAGAGGAGGTCACTCCCCTAACAGACACAGAGGAGGTCACTCCCCTAACAGACACATAGTAGAGGAGGTCACTCCCCTAACAGACACATAGTAGAGGAGGTCACTCCCCTAACAGACACAGAGGAGGTCACTCCCCTAACAGACATATAGTAGAGGAGGTCACTCCCCTAACAGACACATAGTAGAGGAGGTCACTCCCCTAATAGACACATAGTAGAGGAGGTCACTCCCCTAACAGACACATAGTAGAGGAGGTCACTCCCCTAACAGACACAGAGGAGGTCACTCCCCTAACAGACACCGAGGAGGTCACTCCCCTAACAGACACATAGTAGAGGAGGTCACTCCCCTAACAGACACATAGTAGAGGTGTTCACTCCCCTAACAGACACAGAGGAGGTCACTCCCCTAACAGACATATAGTAGAGGAGGACACTCCCCTAACAGACACAGAGGAGGTCACTCCCCTAACAGACATATAGTAGAGGAGGTCACTCCCCTAACAGACACAGAGGAGGTCACACCCCTAACAGACACATAGTAGAGGAGGTCACTCCCCTAACAGACACATAGTAGAGGAGGTCACTCACCTAACAGACACATATTAGATTAGATCACTCCCCTAACAGACATAGAGGAGGTCACTCCCCTAACCGACATATAGTCGAGGTGTCCACTCCCCTAACAGACAGATATTAGAGGAGGTCACTCCCCTACAGACACATATTAGAGGAGGTCACTCCCCTACAGACACATATTAGAGGAGGTCACTCCCCTAACAGACACATATTAGAGGAGGTCACTCCCCTAACAGACACATATTAGAGGAGGTCACTCCCCTAACAGACACATATTAGAGGAGGTCACTCCCCTAACAGACACAGAGGAGGTCACTCCCCTAACAGACACAGAGGAGGTCACTCCCCTAACAGACATATAGTAGAGGAGGTCACTCCCCTAACAGACACATAGTAGAGGTGTTCACTCCCCTAACAGACACAGAGGAGGTCACTCCCCTAACAGACATATAGTAGAGGAGGACACTCCCCTAATAGACACATAGTAGAGGAGGTCACTCCCCTAACAGACACATAGTAGAGGAGGTCACTCCCCTAACAGACACAGAGGAGGTCACTCCCCTAACAGACACCGAGGAGGTCACTCCCCTAACAGACACATAGTAGAGGAGGTCACTCCCCTAACAGACACATAGTAGAGGTGTTCACTCCCCTAACAGACACAGAGGAGGTCACTCCCCTAACAGACATATAGTAGAGGAGGACACTCCCCTAACAGACACAGAGGAGGTCACTCCCCTAACAGACATATAGTAGAGGAGGTCACTCCCCTAACAGACACAGAGGAGGTCACACCCCTAACATACACATAGTAGAGGAGGTCACTCCCCTAACAGACACATAGTAGAGGAGGTCACTCACCTAACAGACACATATTAGATTAGATCACTCCCCTAACAGACATAGAGGAGGTCACTCCCCTAACCGACATATAGTCGAGGTGTCCACTCCCCTAACAGACAGATATTAGAGGAGGTCACTCCCCTACAGACACATATTAGAGGAGGTCACTCCCCTACAGACACATATTAGAGGAGGTCACTCCCCTAACAGACACATATTAGAGGAGGTCACTCCCCTAACAGACACATATTAGAGGAGGTCACTCCCCTAACAGACACATATTAGAGGAGGTCACTCCCCTAACAGACACAGAGGAGGTCACTCCCCTAACAGACACAGAGGAGGTCACTCCCCTAACAGACATATAGTAGAGGTCACTCCCCTAACAGACATATAGTAGAGGTCACTCCCTTAACAGACACAGAGGAGAGGAGGTAACTCCCCTAACAGACACAGAGGAGGTCACTCCCCTAACAGACATATAGTAGAGGAGGACACTCCCCTAACAGACACAGAGGAGGTCACTCCCCTAACAGACATATAGTAGAGGAGGTCACTCCCCTAACAGACATATAGTAGAGGTCACTCCCCTAACAGACACAGAGGAGGTCACTCCCCTAACAGACATATAGTAGAGGAGGACACTCCCCTAACAGACACAGAGGAGGTCACACCCCTAACAGACATATAGTAGAGGAGGTCACTCCCCTAACAGACACATATTAGAGGAGGTCACTCCCCTAACAGACACATAGTAGAGGAGGTCACTCCCCTAACAGACACATAGTAGAGGAGGTCACTCCCCTAACAGACACAGAGGAGGTCACTCCCCTAACAGACACATAGTAGAGGAGGTCACTCCCCTAACAGACACATAGTAGAGGAGGTCACTCCCCTAACAGACACAGAGGAGGTCACTCCCCTAACAGACACATAATACTGGAGGTCACTCACCTAACAGACACATAGTAGCGGAGGTCACTCCCCTAACAGACACATAGTAGAGGAGGTCACTCCACTAACAGACACAGAGGAGGTCACTCCCCTAACACACATGGACACACACATTCGCTTAAATCATTATCCTTCTCTGGAAAACACACTCAAGAACACACACAAACACATTCATGCACACACACTGAAGCTCATGTAAGGTCACATTCACTCACTATGCATAATGCTCTCTCTGTATTCCCACAAACACACACACACACACACACACACACACACACACACACACACACACACACACACACACACAGACACACACACACACACACACACACACACAGACTCTCAGACCCAATAAATAGAGGTGTGTCAGAGAGCAGACAAGGTAAAGGTCTGTCTGTCTGTCTGTCTGTCTGTCTGTCTGCCTGTCTGCCTGTCTGCCTGTCTGTCTGATGTGTGTGGACTGTGAAACTCTGTTAAAGCTCGTCCAGACAGGTTGAATCCAAAGGAGTTGGTCAGAACTGAGCAGAGTGAGGGCATGTAGCAGGCTAGCAGCAGCCCCTACTCCACTACCACAGACCCAGTTAAACACACTTGTCCAGCCTGTCAGTGGAAAGGTAAATATTTACACCACAGTGACATACTTCAGCAATCTCCCCTTAATTAACCAGCCACACAGCCAGCAGGGAGCACGACAGCAGCAGCCCCACTCTGTACGCTGTACTCTCAATCTGTACGCTGTACTCTCACTCTGTACTCTCACTCTGTACTCTCACTCTGTACTCTCACTCTGTACTCTGTACTCTCACTCTGTACTCTCACTCTGTACTCTCACTCTGTACTCTGTACTCTCACTCTGTACTCTGTACTCTGTACTCTCACTCTGTACTCTCACTCTGTACTCTGTACTCTCACTCTGTACTCTGTACTCTCACTCTGTACTCTGTACTCTGTACTCTCACTCTGTACTCTGTACTCTGCGCTCTGCACTGTACTCTCACTCTGTACTCTGTGCTCTGCACTCTGCGATCTGTGCTCTCACTCTGCACCCTGTACTCTGTACTCTGCACTCTGTACTCTGCGATCTGTACTCTGTACTCTCACTCTGTACTCTGTACTCTCACTCTGTACTCTCACTCTGTACTCTGTACTCTCACTCTGTACTCTCACTCTGTACTCTCACTCTGTACTCTCACTCTGTACTCTGCACTCTGCACTGTACTCTCACTCTGTACTCTGTACTCTGTACTCTCACTCTGTACTCTGTACTCTCACTCTGTACTCTGTACTCTGTACTCTCACTCTGTACTCTGTACTCTGCGATCTGTACTCTGTACTCTCACTCTGTACTCTGTACTCTCACTCTGTACTCTCACTCTGTACTCTGTACTCTCACTCTGTACTCTCACTCTGTACTCTCACTCTGTACTCTCACTCTGTACTCTGCACTCTGCACTGTACTCTCACTCTGTACTCTGTACTCTGTACTCTCACTCTGTACTCTGTACTCTCACTCTGTACTCTGTACTCTGTACTCTCACTCTATACTCTCACTCTGTACTCTGTACTCTCACTCTGTACTCTCACTCTGTGCTCTGTACTCTGTACTCTGCGCTCTGCACTGTACTCTCACTCTGTGCTCTGTACTCTGTACTCTGCACTCTGCACTGTACTCTCACTCTGTACTCTGTACTCTCACTCTGTACTCTGTACTCTGCACTGTACTCTCACTCTGTGCTCTGTACTCTGCGCTCTGCACTCTGCGATTTGTGCTCTCACTCTGCACTCTGTACTCTGTGCTCTGCACTCTGCGATCTGTGCTCTCACTCTGCACCCTGTACTCTGTACTCTGCACTCTGTACTCTGCGATCTGTACTCTGTACTCTCACTCTGTACTCTGTACTCTCACTCTGTACTCTGTACTCTCACTCTGTACTCTGTACTCTCACTCTGTACTCTGTACTCTCACTCTGTACTTTGTACTCTACGCTCTGCACTGTACTCTCACTCTGTACTCTGTACTCTCACTCTGTACTCTGTACTCTCACTCTGTACTCTCACTCTGTACTCTGTACTCTCACTCTGTACTCTGTACTCTGCACTCTGTACTCTGCACTCTGTACTCTGCACTCTGTACTCTGTACTCTGTACTCTCACTCTGTACTCTGTACTCTGCGCTCTGCACTGTACTCTCACTCTGTACTCTGTACTCTCATTCTGTACTCTGTACTCTCACTCTGTACTCTGTACTCTGTACTCTCACTCTGTACTCTCACTCTGTACTCTGTACTCTCACTCTGTACTCTGTACTCTCACTCTGTACTCTGTACTCTGTACTCTCACTCTGTACTCTGCACTCTGTACTCTGCGCTCTGCACTGTACTCTCACTCTGTACTCTGTGCTCTGTACTCTGTACTCTGTGCTCTGCACTGTACTCTCACTCTGTACTCTGTACTCTCACTCTGTACTCTCACTCTGTACTCTCACTCTGTACTCTCACTCTGTACTCTCACTCTGTACTCTCACTCTGTACTCTGTACTCTGCACTCTGCACTGTACTCTCACTCTGTACTCTGTACTCTCACTCTGTACTCTGTACTCTGTACTCTCACTCTGTACTCTGTACTCTGTACTCTCACTCTGTACTCTGTACTCTCACTCTGTACTCTGTACTCTCACTCTATACTCTCACTCTGTACTCTGTACTCTCACTCTGTACTCTCACTCTGTACTCTGTACTCTCACTCTGTACTCTGTACTCTGCGCTCTGCACTGTACTCTCACTCTGTGCTCTGTACTCTGTACTCTGTACTCTGCACTGTACTCTCACTCTGTGCTCTGTACTCTGCGCTCTGCACTCTGCGATTTGTGCTCTCACTCTGCACTCTGTACTCTGTGCTCTGCACTCTGCGATCTGTGCTCTCACTCTGCACCCTGTACTCTGTACTCTGCACTCTGTACTCTGCGATCTGTACTCTGTACTCTCACTCTGTACTCTGTACTCTCACTCTGTACTCTGTACTCTCACTCTGTACTCTGTACTCTCACTCTGTACTTTGTACTCTGCGCTCTGCACTGTACTCTCACTCTGTACTCTGTACTCTCACTCTGTACTCTGTACTCTCACTCTGTACTCTCACCTGTACTCTCACTCTGTACTCTGTACTCTGTACTCTGCGCTCTGCACTGTACTCTGCGCTCTACACTGTACTCTCACTCTGTACTCTGTACTCTCACTCTGTACTCTGTACTCTGCACTGTACTCTCACTCTGTACTCTGTGCTCTGCACTCTGCGATTTTTGCTCTCACTCTGCACTCTGTACTCTGTGCTCTGCACTCTGCGATCTGTGCTCTCACTCTGCACCCTGTACTCTGTACTCTGTGATCTGTACTCTGCACTCTGTACTCTGTGATCTGCACTCTGTACTCTGTGCTCTGCGATCTGTACTCTGTACTCTGCGCTCTGCACTGTACTCTCACTCTGTACTCTGTGCTCTGTACTCTGTACTCTGCGCTCTGCACTGTACTCTCACTCTGTACTCTGTACTCTCACCTGTACTCTCACTCGGTACTCTGTACTCTCACTCTGTACTCTCACTCTGTACTCTCACTCTGTACTCTGTACTCTGTACTCTGCACTCTGCACTGTACTCTCACTCTGTACTCTGTACTCTCACTCTGTACTCTGTACTCTGTACTCTCACTCTGTACTCTGTACTCTGTACTCTCACTCTGTACTCTGTACTCTGTACTCTGCGTCTGCACTGTACTCTCACTCTGTGCTCTGCACTCTGTACTCTGCACTCTGCACTCTGTACTCTCACTCTGTACTCTGTACTCTCACTCTGTACTCTGTACTCTGCACTGTACTCTCACTCTGTGCTCTGTACTCTGCGCTCTGCACTCTGTGCTCTGCACTCGGTACTCTGTACTCTCACTCTGTACTCTCACTCTGTACTCTCACTCTGTACTCTGTACTCTGTACTCTGCACTCTGCACTGTACTCTCACTCTGTACTCTGTACTCTCACTCTGTACTCTGTACTCTCACTCTGTACTCTGCACTCTGCACTGTACTCTCACTCTGTACTCTGTACTCTCACTCTGTACTCTGTACTCTGCACTGTACTCTCACTCTGTGCTCTGTACTCTGCGCTCTGCACTCTGTGCTCTGCACTCGGTACTCTGTACTCTCACTCTGTGCTCTGTACTCTGTACTCTGTACTCTGTACTCTGCACTCTGCACTGTACTCTGCACTCTGCGATCTGTGCTCTCACTCTGCACCCTGTACTCTGTACTCTGCACTCTGTACTCTGCGATCTGTACTCTGTACTCTCACTCTGTACTCTGTACTCTCACTCTGTACTCTGTACTCTCACTCTGTACTCTGTACTCTCACTCTGTACTTTGTACTCTGCGCTCTGCACTGTACTCTCACTCTGTACTCTGTACTCTCACTCTGTACTCTCACTCTGTACTCTCACTCTGTACTCTCTACTCTCACTCTGTACTCTGTACTCTGCGCTCTGCACTGTACTCTGCGCTCTACACTGTACTCTCACTCTGTACTCTGTACTCTCACTCTGTACTCTGTACTCTCACTCTGTACTCTGCACTGTACTCTCACTCTGTACTCTGTGCTCTGCACTCTGCGATCTGTGCTCTCACCCTGCACCCTGTACTCTGTACTCTGTGATCTGTACTCTGCACTCTGTACTCTGCGATCTGCACTCTGTACTCTGTGCTCTGCGATCTGTACTCTGTACTCTGCGATCTGCACTCTATGCTCTGTACTCTGTGCTCTGTACTCTGTACTCTGTGCTCTGTACTCTGCGCTCTGTACTCTGCGCTCTGTACTCTGCACTCTGTACTCTGTGCTCTGTGCCCTGCGCTCTGTGGTCTGTGCTCTGCACTCTGCGCTCTGTGCTCTGCACTCTGCACTCTGTACTCTGCACTCTGTGCTCTGTGCTCTGTACAAGCCAAGGCTACATAGTGAGATAGGCCTTGCAGTGTGTATGTGTGTGTGTTTGCTTGTGTGTGCACATATTTTAGTGTGCTTGCTTTAGTGCTTCTGTTCAAGTGTGTTTCTTTGTGTGTGTCGTGATCAGAACCAAGCTTACATTCCTGCTTCACTGAGTTTGGATAAATAGCTCTCTCTCTCTCTCTCTCTCTCTCTCTTTTCTCTCTCTCACACTCTTTTCTTTCTCTCTCTCCCTCTCTGACTTTTTTTCTCGTTCTCTCTCTCTTTCTCTCTCTCTTTCTTTTCTCTCTCTCTCTCTGACTTTCTTTCTCACTCTCTCTGTCACTCTTTCTCTTTCTCTCTTTCTTGCTCTCTCTCCTGTCAGTTGTTTTGTTACATCCATGAGTTGCATAGAACAATCAGGCTAAACACAAAACACACACACAGAACCGGCGGGTTCACCAGTTAGACATGTGGAGTAAATATAAACATAGTTACTAGTGGACAGTGTTTTGTCTGAACTAGAACAACACAAGTTACCCCTCTTCCCCTTCTCTCCCTTCCTTTAATACTGCCTATGTCTACAAGAGAGGGAAGAAAGGAGAGAGAAATGTGTAAATAAAGCCTTTACAGTGTTCATATCTTTACAGTCTGGTCAGCCTTTACAGTGTTCATATCTTTACAATCTGGTCAGCCTTTACAGTGTTCATATCTCTACAGTCTGGTCAGTCTTTACAGTGTTCATATCTCTACAATCTGGTCAGCCTTTACAGTGTTCATATCTCTATAGTCTGGTCAGCCTTTACAGTGTTCATATCTCTACAATCTGGTCAGCCTTTACAGTGTTCATATCTCTACAATCTGGTCAGTCTTTACAGTGTTCATATCTCTACAGTCTGGTCAGCCTTTACAGTGTTCATATCTCTATAGTCTGGTCAGTCTTTACAGTGTTCATATCTCTATAGTCTGGTCAGTCTTTACAGTGTTCATATCTCTACAATCTGGTCAGCCTTTACAGTGTTCATATCTCTACAATCTGGTCAGTCTTTACAGTGTTCATATCTCTACAGTCTGGTCAGCCTTTACAGTGTTCATATCTCTACAGTCTGGTCAGCCTTTACAGTGTTCATATCTCTATAGTCTGGTCAGCCTTTACAGTGTTCATATCTCTACAGACTGGTCAGCCTTTACAGTGTTCATATCTTTACAATCTGGTCAGGCTTTACAGTGTTCATATCTCTACAGTCTGGTCAGCCTTTACAGTGTTCATATCTCTACAGACTGGTCAGCCTTTACAGTGTTCATATCTTTACAATCTGGTCAGGCTTTACAGTGTTCATATCTCTACAGTCTGGTCAACCTTTACAGTGTTCATATCTCTACAGTCTGGTCAACCTTTACAGTGTTCATATCTCTACAGTCTGGTCAACCTTTACAGTGTTCATATCTCTACAGTCTGGTCAACCTTTACAGTGTTCATATCTCTACAGTCTGGTCAACCTTTACAGTGTTCATATCTCTATGCTAAAATCAGCCTGGTGGTGCTCCTATTGTTCCTTTCTGTATAATCTGTTGTATCCACATATCTATACTGAGATCAGACTACAGCTCTATTGTCTAGATATCTATACTGAGATCAGACTACAGCTTTATTGTCTAGATATCTATACTGAGATCAGCCTACAGCTCTATTGTCTAGATATCTATACTGATATCAACCTACAGCTTTATTGTCTAGATATCTATACTGAGATCAGCCTACAGCTCTATTGTCTAGATATCTATACTGAGATCAGCCTACAGCTTTATTGTCTAGATATCTATACTGAGATCAGCCTACAGCTCTATTGTCTAGATATCTATACTGAGATCAGCCTACAGCTTTATTGTCTAGATATCTATACTGAGATCAGCCTACAGCTCTATTGTCTAGATATCTATACTGAGATCAGACTACAGCTCTATTGTCTAGATATCTATACAGAGATCAGCCTACAGCTCTATTGTCTAGATATCTATACAGAGATCAGCCTGGGGCTCCATTTCTTAGAGAAACAATGCATGTATTTATGCGCGTATGACTGTGTGTGTACGTGCAAGCATTCATCTGTGTGGGATACATGCTGTCATGCGCATGCTCCCATCCATGCTGTCATCCATTCTGTCATCCATGCTGTCATCCATGCTCCCATCCATCATCCATGCTGTCATCCATGCTCCCATCCATCACCCATGCTGTCATCCATGCTCCCATCCATCATCCGTGCTCCCATCCATTCTGTTATCCATGCTGTCATCCATGCTGTCATCCATGCTCCCATCCATCATCCATGCTCCCATCCATGCTCCCATCCATGCTGTCATCCATGCTGTCATCCATGCTGTCATGTATGTAGGCTTACGTGTGTGCATGTCTGTGATTTGTGTGAGAGAGAGATCTGGTCCACCATTCTGCACATCATGGAAGGGCGTACTGAACAGCAGTATTACCACAGTATTACCACAGTATTACCACAGTATTACCTTGGAAACTAGAACTGAAACATTACACCACAGGTGTCAAAACTCCGAGTGTCTGTGGATTATCACTCCTCCCTTGTACTTGATTCTTCAATCAAGGTCACTGTTTATTTAAGAACTCTCCTCACCTGGTTGTCGAGGTCTTAATTGGTCAGTTAGGAACTCTCCTCACCTGGTTGTCGAGGTCTTAATTGGTCAGTTAGGAACTCTCCTCACCTGGTTGTAGAGGTCTTAATTGGTCAGTTAGGAACTCTCCTCACCTGGTTGTCGAAGTCTTAATTGGTCAGTTAGGAACTCTCCTCAGCTGGTTGTCGAGGTCTTAATTGGTCAGTTAGGAACTCTCCTCAGCTGGTTGTCAAGGTCTTAATTGGTCAGTTAGAAACTCGCCTCAGCTGGTTGTCGAGGTCTTAATTGCAGAAGAATTGAAAGGACATAATAAAAGCCTGCAGACACTTGATCCTCTATGGAATGAGCTTGACACCCCTGTATTAGAAACACAGAGCAGATTCCCCATATAAACCTGTCTTGGCTTCAGTTGCTACAGTCTTAGAGTAAAAGGGTTCTTCAGCTATCCCCATAGGAGAACCCTTTTTGGTTCCTCTGCAGAAAAGGTTCTCGCTGGAACCAAATGGGTTCTACCCTTTTATGTTCTAGATAGCACCTTTTTTTCTAAGAGTGTACGATAATGGATGAGAGGAATTACTGTGGCAGTGCAGTCTGCAGTACACTGATAACTAGAGGAATACTGTGGCAGTGTAGTCTGCAGTACACTGATAACTAGAGGAATACTGTGGCAGTGCAGTCTGCAGTACACTGATAGCTAGAGGAATACTGTGGCAGTGTAGTCTGCAGTACACTGATAACTAGAGGAATACTGTGGCAGTGCAGTCTGCAGTACACTGATAGCTAGAGGAATACTGTGGCAGTGTAGTCTGCAGTACACTGATAACTAGAGGAATACTGTGGCAGTGCAGTCTGCAGTACACTGATAGCTAGAGGAATACTGTGGCAGTGTAGTCTGCAGTACACTGATAACTAGAGGAATACTGTGGCAGTGTAGTCTGCAGTACACTGATAACTAGAGGAATACTGTGGCAGTGTAGTCTGCAGTACACTGATAACTAGAGGAATACTGTGGTAGTGTAGTCTGCAGTACACTGATAACTAGAGGAATACTGTGGCAGTGTAGTCTGCAGTACACTGATAACTGGAGGAATACTGTGGCAGTGTAGTCTGCAGTACACTGATAACTAGAGGAATACTGTGGCAGTGTAGTCTGCAGTACACTGATAACTGGAGGAATACTGTGGCAGTGTAGTCTGAACTAAATGCAATATGTAAAGTGTTGGTCCCATGTTTCATGAACTGAAATAAAAGATCCCAGAAATGTTACACAAAAAGCTTATTGCTCTCAAATTTTGTGCACAAATTTGTTTACTTCCCTGTTAGTGAGCATTTATCATTTGCCAAGATAATCAATTAACCTGACAGATGTGGCATATCAAGAAGCTGATTAAACAGTATCATCATTACACAGGTGCACCGTGTACTGGGGACAATAAAAGGCCACTCTAAAATGTGCAGTTTTGTCACGCAACACATTGCCACAAATGTCTCAAGTTTTGAGGGAGCGTGCAACTGGCATGCTGACTGCAGGAATGTCCACCAGAGCTGTTGCTGGGGAATTTAATGTTCATTTCTCTACCATAAGCCACGTCCAACATTGTTTGGGAGAATTTCCAACCGGCCTCACAACCACAGACCACGTGTAACCATGCCAACCCAGGACCTCCACATCTGGCTTCTTCACCTGCGGTATTGTCTGACACCAGCCACCCCTACAGCTGATTAAACCGAGGACTATTTCTGTCTTAAATAAAGCCCTTTTGTGGAGAAAAACTCATTCTGATTGGCTGGGCCTGGCTCCCCAGGGAGTGGGCCTGGCTCTCCAGTGAGTGGGCCTGGCTGTGCAGTGAGTGGGCCTGGCTCCCCAGTTAGTGGGCCTGGCTCCCCAGTGAGTGGGCCTGGCTCCCCAGGGAGTGGGCCTGGCTGTGCAGTGAGTGGGCCTGGCTCTCCAGTGAGTGGGCCTGGCTCCCCAGGGAGTGGGCCTGGCTGTGCAGTGTGTGGGCCTGGCTCCCCAGTGAGTGGGCCTGGCTGTGCAGTGTGTGGGTCTGGCTCCCCAGGGAGTGGGCCTGGCTCCCCAGTGAGTGGGCCTGGCTGTGCAGTGAGTGGGCCTGGCTGTGCAGTGTGTGGGTCTGGCTCCCCAGGGAGTGGGCCTGGCTCTCCAGTGAGTGGGCCTGGCTGTGCAGTGTGTGGGCCTGGCTCCCCAGTTAGTGGGCCTGGCTCCCCAGGGAGTGGGCCTGGCTCCCCAGGGAGTGGGCCTGGCTCTCCAGTGAGTGGGCCTGGCTCCCCAGTTAGTGGGCCTGGCTGTGCAGTGTGTGGGCCTGGCTCCCCAGTTAGTGGGCCTGGCTCCCCAGGGAGTGGGCCTGGCTCCCCAGGGAGTGGGCCTGGCTCTCCAGTGAGTGGGCCTGGCTGTGCAGTGTGTGGGCCTGGCTCCCCAGTTAGTGGGCCTGGCTCCCCAGTTAGTGGGCCTGGCTCCCCAGTTAGTGGGCCTGGCTCTCCAGTTAGTGGGCCTGGCTCCCCAGGGAGTGGGCCTGGCTCCCCAGTTAGTGGGCCTGGCTCCCCAGGTAGTGGGCCTGGCTCCCCAGGTAGTGGGCCTGGCTCCCCAGGGAGTGGGCCTGGCTCCCCAGGGAGTGGGCCTGGCTGTGCAGTGAGTGGGCCTGGCTCCCCAGGGAGTGGGCCTGGCGCCCCAGGGAGTGGGCCTGGCTCCCCAGGGAGTGGGCCCGGCTCCCCAGGGAGTGGGCCCGGCTCCCCAGGGAGTGGGCCTGGCTGTGCAGTGAGTGGGCCTGGCTCCCCAGTTAGTGGGCCTGGCTCCCCAGGGAGTGGGCCTGGCTCCCCAGGGAGTGGGCCTATGTGATTCCTCTATTGAGGGGAACATTGTGGTGTAGATTAGATTATAATATGAATATAGCCATAAAATTAGGAATTATAATTTCATATAACCTCACACAATATTTTGTCTTGTTGGTACACACACACACACACAGCTACAGTACACGACCCCCTCCCACACTCAACCTCCCACTTTATTTTTCTCTCTCTCTCCCTCTCTCTGTATCTCTCCCTCTCTCTCTCTCTGTATCTCTCCCTCTCTCTCTCTCTGTATCTCTCCCTCTCTGCATCTCTCCCTCTCTCTCTGTATCTCTCCCTCTCTCTCTCTGTGTATCTCTCCCTCTCTCTCTCTGTGTATCTCTCCCTCTCTCTCTCTCTGTATCTCTCCATCTCTCTCTCTGTATCTCTCCCTCTCTCTCTCTGTGTATCTCTCCCCCTCTCTCTCTCTGTATCTCTCCCTCTCTCTCTCTCTCTCTGTATCTTCTCTCTCTCTCCCTCTCCCTCCATCTCTCTCTCGTTTTCTTTC